>NW_026648439.1:0-73259 GCF_030028045.1 Hippopotamus amphibius kiboko | reverse complement strand
GAAACGAGGCCTGTGGGGTGAGGTCCTTGCAAAGAATGGCAAGCAGCCTGCTCCTTTCGATGAGACGCACGTGTGGTGAGAGAGGCTTGGCAGCAGAGAGGAAGCAAGAGGGGCATCCAGGGAGGGGATGGGCATGCAGCTCGGAGGCCCCAGATCTCCTGCTTCCCAACCCGGGAAGGCCGGCTATGCCCATCAGGCCCCATTCCCAAGTGCACACCCAGCTTCTGGATCTGCCCTTTCCCAGCCATGAAAACACACATAGGCCGTCCCCTGCGCCCTGCCGAGGGGGACCTTCGCTCCCCGGGTGGGCCGAATGGCACGACCGTGTGAGGGGAGAGGAGGCCCTCAGGGAGCTGCCACAGCACAGCAGGGCTCAGGAAAAGGCCCTCTTCTTTCTGCAGGCTGGATGCACACTCGAGTTTCTGCCTGAGGCAGAGAGAGCCTGAGCTCGGCCCTCCCTGGCTGAAGGCAAAGCAGAGAGGTTTTCGCTGGAGCGGGGGCTCCACCGGCTAGCCGACAGGCATGGAAGGTGAAGCCTGGCTGCCACTGAGTTCCTGAGCAGGTTTCCAAGCTGGAGGCCCTCTGGCTCTACAAGCTCGAGAGTCCTGCCTAGGACTTGCCTCTGGCCACCGAGTGGGTGCCAAGGGCCTGTGGGCTGCAGGGTGCTCGGAAGCCGCAGGGGAGGCGTTGGGCACCCAGTGCTCGGTGATGGCAAACGCTGCAGGCCTGAGCCTCCAGGAACTCCTGCAGGGCTTGGGAGGGGGAAAGCTGTCCTTAGCAGAAGGCTCCCTGCCCAGGGCTGCAGGCCTTTGTGGCTGGCTCAGCTGCAGCTTCCTTGCAGGCTGCTGGTCCAGGGGCGTGTGTGCCCTGGTCCAGAGTGCTGCAGGAGGAGGTCCTCTAGCAAGGGGCGAGCAAGCCCCTTGTTCCCTTGGCAGAGACTGGGCTGTGCACACAGAGGCCTGCCAGCAGTGAAGACAGTGCGGGCAGCAAGGGGGTGTGGCAGGCAGCGCCGAGGTGGCAGGAGTCCTGCTTGAGAGTGGGGTCCTGACTGTTTTGTGCTCAGGCCCCAGTGGCCCCGTGCACACACAGCCTCTGGACCTGCAGCTTCCCAGCAGTGCAAGAGACACACAGGCAACCCCCTGGGGCCTCCTCGAAGGAACTGTGCTCTGTCGAGGCCCTGCTGGCTGGCAGGGGCCTAGGCCAGCACAGGCCCTAGGGATGGCTTCGGCCTGCCCTCCACGTTCCTCACTCGGGCCGTTCTGCCTGTCAGGCCCACACTCCCTCGAAGTGTGTCCCTGAGGCCCTTGGACAGTTGGGGAAGCGGAGGCTCTCCCAGCATGGGAGGCCTGCCTAGCACACTGCTCTGGGTCCAAAGAGGAGTCCCTGCACCTCGGGCACCGGGGCTACGTTTTCTGCACACAGGAGACACTTGGCACACACAGTGTTTCCCCATGGAAAGCGGTGTGCCAGGGAGCACCCGCCTGGGACGCAAGGCACCTCTCCCACAGAAGCCCTCCATGCAGGCAGGCTGTCATGGACTCGGCTGCCGGCCTCTGTGGCTGGAGAGACAGCAGCTCCTCTGGAGGCTCTGGGTCAATGTGCACTCCCGTTCGGGGAAACGAGGCCTGTGGGGTGAGGTCCTTGCAAAGAATGGCAAGCAGCCTGCTCCTTTCGATGAGACGCACGTGTGGTGAGAGAGGCTTGGCAGCAGAGAGGAAGCAAGAGGGGCATCCAGGGAGGGGATGGGCATGCAGCTCGGAGGCCCCAGATCTCCTGCTTCCCAACCCGGGAAGGCCGGCTATGCCCATCAGGCCCCATTCCCAAGTGCACACCCAGCTTCTGGATCTGCCCTTTCCCAGCCATGAAAACACACATAGGCCGTCCCCTGCGCCCTGCCGAGGGGGACCTTCGCTCCCCGGGTGGGCCGAATGGCACGACCGTGTGAGGGGAGAGGAGGCCCTCAGGGAGCTGCCACAGCACAGCAGGGCTCAGGAAAAGGCCCTCTTCTTTCTGCAGGCTGGATGCACACTCGAGTTTCTGCCTGAGGCAGAGAGAGCCTGAGCTCGGCCCTCCCTGGCTGAAGGCAAAGCAGAGAGGTTTTCGCTGGAGCGGGGGCTCCACCGGCTAGCCGACAGGCATGGAAGGTGAAGCCTGGCTGCCACTGAGTTCCTGAGCAGGTTTCCAAGCTGGAGGCCCTCTGGCTCTACAAGCTCGAGAGTCCTGCCTAGGACTTGCCTCTGGCCACCGAGTGGGTGCCAAGGGCCTGTGGGCTGCAGGGTGCTCGGAAGCCGCAGGGGAGGCGTTGGGCACCCAGTGCTCGGTGATGGCAAACGCTGCAGGCCTGAGCCTCCAGGAACTCCTGCAGGGCTTGGGAGGGGGAAAGCTGTCCTTAGCAGAAGGCTCCCTGCCCAGGGCTGCAGGCCTTTGTGGCTGGCTCAGCTGCAGCTTCCTTGCAGGCTGCTGGTCCAGGGGCGTGTGTGCCCTGGTCCAGAGTGCTGCAGGAGGAGGTCCTCTAGCAAGGGGCGAGCAAGCCCCTTGTTCCCTTGGCAGAGACTGGGCTGTGCACACAGAGGCCTGCCAGCAGTGAAGACAGTGCGGGCAGCAAGGGGGTGTGGCAGGCAGCGCCGAGGTGGCAGGAGTCCTGCTTGAGAGTGGGGTCCTGACTGTTTTGTGCTCAGGCCCCAGTGGCCCCGTGCACACACAGCCTCTGGACCTGCAGCTTCCCAGCAGTGCAAGAGACACACAGGCAACCCCCTGGGGCCTCCTCGAAGGAACTGTGCTCTGTCGAGGCCCTGCTGGCTGGCAGGGGCCTAGGCCAGCACAGGCCCTAGGGATGGCTTTGGCCTGCCCTCCACGTTCCTCACTCGGGCCGTTCTGCCTGTCAGGCCCACACTCCCTCGAAGTGTGTCCCTGAGGCCCTTGGACAGTTGGGGAAGCGGAGGCTCTCCCAGCATGGGAGGCCTGCCTAGCACACTGCTCTGGGTCCAAAGAGGAGTCCCTGCACCTCGGGCACCGGGGCTACGTTTTCTGCACACAGGAGACACTTGGCACACACAGTGTTTCCCCATGGAAAGCGGTGTGCCAGGGAGCACCCGCCTGGGACGCAAGGCACCTCTCCCACAGAAGCCCTCCATGCAGGCAGGCTGTCATGGACTCGGCTGCCGGCCTCTGTGGCTGGAGAGACAGCAGCTCCTCTGGAGGCTCTGGGTCAATGTGCACTCCCGTTCGGGGAAACGAGGCCTGTGGGGTGAGGTCCTTGCAAAGAATGGCAAGCAGCCTGCTCCTTTCGATGAGACGCACGTGTGGTGAGAGAGGCTTGGCAGCAGAGAGGAAGCAAGAGGGGCATCCAGGGAGGGGATGGGCATGCAGCTCGGAGGCCCCAGATCTCCTGCTTCCCAACCCGGGAAGGCCGGCTATGCCCATCAGGCCCCATTCCCAAGTGCACACCCAGCTTCTGGATCTGCCCTTTCCCAGCCATGAAAACACACATAGGCCGTCCCCTGCGCCCTGCCGAGGGGGACCTTCGCTCCCCGGGTGGGCCGAATGGCACGACCGTGTGAGGGGAGAGGAGGCCCTCAGGGAGCTGCCACAGCACAGCAGGGCTCAGGAAAAGGCCCTCTTCTTTCTGCAGGCTGGATGCACACTCGAGTTTCTGCCTGAGGCAGAGAGAGCCTGAGCTCGGCCCTCCCTGGCTGAAGGCAAAGCAGAGAGGTTTTCGCTGGAGCGGGGGCTCCACCGGCTAGCCGACAGGCATGGAAGGTGAAGCCTGGCTGCCACTGAGTTCCTGAGCAGGTTTCCAAGCTGGAGGCCCTCTGGCTCTACAAGCTCGAGAGTCCTGCCTAGGACTTGCCTCTGGCCACCGAGTGGGTGCCAAGGGCCTGTGGGCTGCAGGGTGCTCGGAAGCCGCAGGGGAGGCGTTGGGCACCCAGTGCTCGGTGATGGCAAACGCTGCAGGCCTGAGCCTCCAGGAACTCCTGCAGGGCTTGGGAGGGGGAAAGCTGTCCTTAGCAGAAGGCTCCCTGCCCAGGGCTGCAGGCCTTTGTGGCTGGCTCAGCTGCAGCTTCCTTGCAGGCTGCTGGTCCAGGGGCGTGTGTGCCCTGGTCCAGAGTGCTGCAGGAGGAGGTCCTCTAGCAAGGGGCGAGCAAGCCCCTTGTTCCCTTGGCAGAGACTGGGCTGTGCACACAGAGGCCTGCCAGCAGTGAAGACAGTGCGGGCAGCAAGGGGGTGTGGCAGGCAGCGCCGAGGTGGCAGGAGTCCTGCTTGAGAGTGGGGTCCTGACTGTTTTGTGCTCAGGCCCCAGTGGCCCCGTGCACACACAGCCTCTGGACCTGCAGCTTCCCAGCAGTGCAAGAGACACACAGGCAACCCCCTGGGGCCTCCTCGAAGGAACTGTGCTCTGTCGAGGCCCTGCTGGCTGGCAGGGGCCTAGGCCAGCACAGGCCCTAGGGATGGCTTTGGCCTGCCCTCCACGTTCCTCACTCGGGCCGTTCTGCCTGTCAGGCCCACACTCCCTCGAAGTGTGTCCCTGAGGCCCTTGGACAGTTGGGGAAGCGGAGGCTCTCCCAGCATGGGAGGCCTGCCTAGCACACTGCTCTGGGTCCAAAGAGGAGTCCCTGCACCTCGGGCACCGGGGCTACGTTTTCTGCACACAGGAGACACTTGGCACACACAGTGTTTCCCCATGGAAAGCGGTGTGCCAGGGAGCACCCGCCTGGGGCGCAAGGCACCTCTCCCACAGAAGCCCTCCATGCAGGCAGGCTGTCATGGACTCGGCTGCCGGCCTCTGTGGCTGGAGAGACAGCAGCTCCTCTGGAGGCTCTGGGTCAATGTGCACTCCCGTTCGGGGAAACGAGGCCTGTGGGGTGAGGTCCTTGCAAAGAATGGCAAGCAGCCTGCTCCTTTCGATGAGACGCACGTGTGGTGAGAGAGGCTTGGCAGCAGAGAGGAAGCAAGAGGGGCATCCAGGGAGGGGATGGGCATGCAGCTCGGAGGCCCCAGATCTCCTGCTTCCCAACCCGGGAAGGCCGGCTATGCCCATCAGGCCCCATTCCCAAGTGCACACCCAGCTTCTGGATCTGCCCTTTCCCAGCCATGAAAACACACATAGGCCGTCCCCTGCGCCCTGCCGAGGGGGACCTTCGCTCCCCGGGTGGGCCGAATGGCACGACCGTGTGAGGGGAGAGGAGGCCCTCAGGGAGCTGCCACAGCACAGCAGGGCTCAGGAAAAGGCCCTCTTCTTTCTGCAGGCTGGATGCACACTCGAGTTTCTGCCTGAGGCAGAGAGAGCCTGAGCTCGGCCCTCCCTGGCTGAAGGCAAAGCAGAGAGGTTTTCGCTGGAGCGGGGGCTCCACCGGCTAGCCGACAGGCATGGAAGGTGAAGCCTGGCTGCCACTGAGTTCCTGAGCAGGTTTCCAAGCTGGAGGCCCTCTGGCTCTACAAGCTCGAGAGTCCTGCCTAGGACTTGCCTCTGGCCACCGAGTGGGTGCCAAGGGCCTGTGGGCTGCAGGGTGCTCGGAAGCCGCAGGGGAGGCGTTGGGCACCCAGTGCTCGGTGATGGCAAACGCTGCAGGCCTGAGCCTCCAGGAACTCCTGCAGGGCTTGGGAGGGGGAAAGCTGTCCTTAGCAGAAGGCTCCCTGCCCAGGGCTGCAGGCCTTTGTGGCTGGCTCAGCTGCAGCTTCCTTGCAGGCTGCTGGTCCAGGGGCGTGTGTGCCCTGGTCCAGAGTGCTGCAGGAGGAGGTCCTCTAGCAAGGGGCGAGCAAGCCCCTTGTTCCCTTGGCAGAGACTGGGCTGTGCACACAGAGGCCTGCCAGCAGTGAAGACAGTGCGGGCAGCAAGGGGGTGTGGCAGGCAGCGCCGAGGTGGCAGGAGTCCTGCTTGAGAGTGGGGTCCTGACTGTTTTGTGCTCAGGCCCCAGTGGCCCCGTGCACACACAGCCTCTGGACCTGCAGCTTCCCAGCAGTGCAAGAGACACACAGGCAACCCCCTGGGGCCTCCTCGAAGGAACTGTGCTCTGTCGAGGCCCTGCTGGCTGGCAGGGGCCTAGGCCAGCACAGGCCCTAGGGATGGCTTTGGCCTGCCCTCCACGTTCCTCACTCGGGCCGTTCTGCCTGTCAGGCCCACACTCCCTCGAAGTGTGTCCCTGAGGCCCTTGGACAGTTGGGGAAGCGGAGGCTCTCCCAGCATGGGAGGCCTGCCTAGCACACTGCTCTGGGTCCAAAGAGGAGTCCCTGCACCTCGGGCACCGGGGCTACGTTTTCTGCACACAGGAGACACTTGGCACACACAGTGTTTCCCCATGGAAAGCGGTGTGCCAGGGAGCACCCGCCTGGGACGCAAGGCACCTCTCCCACAGAAGCCCTCCATGCAGGCAGGCTGTCATGGACTCGGCTGCCGGCCTCTGTGGCTGGAGAGACAGCAGCTCCTCTGGAGGCTCTGGGTCAATGTGCACTCCCGTTCGGGGAAACGAGGCCTGTGGGGTGAGGTCCTTGCAAAGAATGGCAAGCAGCCTGCTCCTTTCGATGAGACGCACGTGTGGTGAGAGAGGCTTGGCAGCAGAGAGGAAGCAAGAGGGGCATCCAGGGAGGGGATGGGCATGCAGCTCGGAGGCCCCAGATCTCCTGCTTCCCAACCCGGGAAGGCCGGCTATGCCCATCAGGCCCCATTCCCAAGTGCACACCCAGCTTCTGGATCTGCCCTTTCCCAGCCATGAAAACACACATAGGCCGTCCCCTGCGCCCTGCCGAGGGGGACCTTCGCTCCCCGGGTGGGCCGAATGGCACGACCGTGTGAGGGGAGAGGAGGCCCTCAGGGAGCTGCCACAGCACAGCAGGGCTCAGGAAAAGGCCCTCTTCTTTCTGCAGGCTGGATGCACACTCGAGTTTCTGCCTGAGGCAGAGAGAGCCTGAGCTCGGCCCTCCCTGGCTGAAGGCAAAGCAGAGAGGTTTTCGCTGGAGCGGGGGCTCCACCGGCTAGCCGACAGGCATGGAAGGTGAAGCCTGGCTGCCACTGAGTTCCTGAGCAGGTTTCCAAGCTGGAGGCCCTCTGGCTCTACAAGCTCGAGAGTCCTGCCTAGGACTTGCCTCTGGCCACCGAGTGGGTGCCAAGGGCCTGTGGGCTGCAGGGTGCTCGGAAGCCGCAGGGGAGGCGTTGGGCACCCAGTGCTCGGTGATGGCAAACGCTGCAGGCCTGAGCCTCCAGGAACTCCTGCAGGGCTTGGGAGGGGGAAAGCTGTCCTTAGCAGAAGGCTCCCTGCCCAGGGCTGCAGGCCTTTGTGGCTGGCTCAGCTGCAGCTTCCTTGCAGGCTGCTGGTCCAGGGGCGTGTGTGCCCTGGTCCAGAGTGCTGCAGGAGGAGGTCCTCTAGCAAGGGGCGAGCAAGCCCCTTGTTCCCTTGGCAGAGACTGGGCTGTGCACACAGAGGCCTGCCAGCAGTGAAGACAGTGCGGGCAGCAAGGGGGTGTGGCAGGCAGCGCCGAGGTGGCAGGAGTCCTGCTTGAGAGTGGGGTCCTGACTGTTTTGGGCTCAGGCCCCAGTGGCCCCGTGCACACACAGCCTCTGGACCTGCAGCTTCCCAGCAGTGCAAGAGACACACAGGCAACCCCCTGGGGCCTCCTCGAAGGAACTGTGCTCTGTCGAGGCCCTGCTGGCTGGCAGGGGCCTAGGCCAGCACAGGCCCTAGGGATGGCTTTGGCCTGCCCTCCACGTTCCTCACTCGGGCCGTTCTGCCTGTCAGGCCCACACTCCCTCGAAGTGTGTCCCTGAGGCCCTTGGACAGTTGGGGAAGCGGAGGCTCTCCCAGCATGGGAGGCCTGCCTAGCACACTGCTCTGGGTCCAAAGAGGAGTCCCTGCACCTCGGGCACCGGGGCTACGTTTTCTGCACACAGGAGACACTTGGCACACACAGTGTTTCCCCATGGAAAGCGGTGTGCCAGGGAGCACCCGCCTGGGACGCAAGGCACCTCTCCCACAGAAGCCCTCCATGCAGGCAGGCTGTCATGGACTCGGCTGCCGGCCTCTGTGGCTGGAGAGACAGCAGCTCCTCTGGAGGCTCTGGGTCAATGTGCACTCCCGTTCGGGGAAACGAGGCCTGTGGGGTGAGGTCCTTGCAAAGAATGGCAAGCAGCCTGCTCCTTTCGATGAGACGCACGTGTGGTGAGAGAGGCTTGGCAGCAGAGAGGAAGCAAGAGGGGCATCCAGGGAGGGGATGGGCATGCAGCTCGGAGGCCCCAGATCTCCTGCTTCCCAACCCGGGAAGGCCGGCTATGCCCATCAGGCCCCATTCCCAAGTGCACACCCAGCTTCTGGATCTGCCCTTTCCCAGCCATGAAAACACACATAGGCCGTCCCCTGCGCCCTGCCGAGGGGGACCTTCGCTCCCCGGGTGGGCCGAATGGCACGACCGTGTGAGGGGAGAGGAGGCCCTCAGGGAGCTGCCACAGCACAGCAGGGCTCAGGAAAAGGCCCTCTTCTTTCTGCAGGCTGGATGCACACTCGAGTTTCTGCCTGAGGCAGAGAGAGCCTGAGCTCGGCCCTCCCTGGCTGAAGGCAAAGCAGAGAGGTTTTCGCTGGAGCGGGGGCTCCACCGGCTAGCCGACAGGCATGGAAGGTGAAGCCTGGCTGCCACTGAGTTCCTGAGCAGGTTTCCAAGCTGGAGGCCCTCTGGCTCTACAAGCTCGAGAGTCCTGCCTAGGACTTGCCTCTGGCCACCGAGTGGGTGCCAAGGGCCTGTGGGCTGCAGGGTGCTCGGAAGCCGCAGGGGAGGCGTTGGGCACCCAGTGCTCGGTGATGGCAAACGCTGCAGGCCTGAGCCTCCAGGAACTCCTGCAGGGCTTGGGAGGGGGAAAGCTGTCCTTAGCAGAAGGCTCCCTGCCCAGGGCTGCAGGCCTTTGTGGCTGGCTCAGCTGCAGCTTCCTTGCAGGCTGCTGGTCCAGGGGCGTGTGTGCCCTGGTCCAGAGTGCTGCAGGAGGAGGTCCTCTAGCAAGGGGCGAGCAAGCCCCTTGTTCCCTTGGCAGAGACTGGGCTGTGCACACAGAGGCCTGCCAGCAGTGAAGACAGTGCGGGCAGCAAGGGGGTGTGGCAGGCAGCGCCGAGGTGGCAGGAGTCCTGCTTGAGAGTGGGGTCCTGACTGTTTTGTGCTCAGGCCCCAGTGGCCCCGTGCACACACAGCCTCTGGACCTGCAGCTTCCCAGCAGTGCAAGAGACACACAGGCAACCCCCTGGGGCCTCCTCGAAGGAACTGTGCTCTGTCGAGGCCCTGCTGGCTGGCAGGGGCCTAGGCCAGCACAGGCCCTAGGGATGGCTTTGGCCTGCCCTCCACGTTCCTCACTCGGGCCGTTCTGCCTGTCAGGCCCACACTCCCTCGAAGTGTGTCCCTGAGGCCCTTGGACAGTTGGGGAAGCGGAGGCTCTCCCAGCATGGGAGGCCTGCCTAGCACACTGCTCTGGGTCCAAAGAGGAGTCCCTGCACCTCGGGCACCGGGGCTACGTTTTCTGCACACAGGAGACACTTGGCACACACAGTGTTTCCCCATGGAAAGCGGTGTGCCAGGGAGCACCCGCCTGGGACGCAAGGCACCTCTCCCACAGAAGCCCTCCATGCAGGCAGGCTGTCATGGACTCGGCTGCCGGCCTCTGTGGCTGGAGAGACAGCAGCTCCTCTGGAGGCTCTGGGTCAATGTGCACTCCCGTTCGGGGAAACGAGGCCTGTGGGGTGAGGTCCTTGCAAAGAATGGCAAGCAGCCTGCTCCTTTCGATGAGACGCACGTGTGGTGAGAGAGGCTTGGCAGCAGAGAGGAAGCAAGAGGGGCATCCAGGGAGGGGATGGGCATGCAGCTCGGAGGCCCCAGATCTCCTGCTTCCCAACCCGGGAAGGCCGGCTATGCCCATCAGGCCCCATTCCCAAGTGCACACCCAGCTTCTGGATCTGCCCTTTCCCAGCCATGAAAACACACATAGGCCGTCCCCTGCGCCCTGCCGAGGGGGACCTTCGCTCCCCGGGTGGGCCGAATGGCACGACCGTGTGAGGGGAGAGGAGGCCCTCAGGGAGCTGCCACAGCACAGCAGGGCTCAGGAAAAGGCCCTCTTCTTTCTGCAGGCTGGATGCACACTCGAGTTTCTGCCTGAGGCAGAGAGAGCCTGAGCTCGGCCCTCCCTGGCTGAAGGCAAAGCAGAGAGGTTTTCGCTGGAGCGGGGGCTCCACCGGCTAGCCGACAGGCATGGAAGGTGAAGCCTGGCTGCCACTGAGTTCCTGAGCAGGTTTCCAAGCTGGAGGCCCTCTGGCTCTACAAGCTCGAGAGTCCTGCCTAGGACTTGCCTCTGGCCACCGAGTGGGTGCCAAGGGCCTGTGGGCTGCAGGGTGCTCGGAAGCCGCAGGGGAGGCGTTGGGCACCCAGTGCTCGGTGATGGCAAACGCTGCAGGCCTGAGCCTCCAGGAACTCCTGCAGGGCTTGGGAGGGGGAAAGCTGTCCTTAGCAGAAGGCTCCCTGCCCAGGGCTGCAGGCCTTTGTGGCTGGCTCAGCTGCAGCTTCCTTGCAGGCTGCTGGTCCAGGGGCGTGTGTGCCCTGGTCCAGAGTGCTGCAGGAGGAGGTCCTCTAGCAAGGGGCGAGCAAGCCCCTTGTTCCCTTGGCAGAGACTGGGCTGTGCACACAGAGGCCTGCCAGCAGTGAAGACAGTGCGGGCAGCAAGGGGGTGTGGCAGGCAGCGCCGAGGTGGCAGGAGTCCTGCTTGAGAGTGGGGTCCTGACTGTTTTGGGCTCAGGCCCCAGTGGCCCCGTGCACACACAGCCTCTGGACCTGCAGCTTCCCAGCAGTGCAAGAGACACACAGGCAACCCCCTGGGGCCTCCTCGAAGGAACTGTGCTCTGTCGAGGCCCTGCTGGCTGGCAGGGGCCTAGGCCAGCACAGGCCCTAGGGATGGCTTTGGCCTGCCCTCCACGTTCCTCACTCGGGCCGTTCTGCCTGTCAGGCCCACACTCCCTCGAAGTGTGTCCCTGAGGCCCTTGGACAGTTGGGGAAGCGGAGGCTCTCCCAGCATGGGAGGCCTGCCTAGCACACTGCTCTGGGTCCAAAGAGGAGTCCCTGCACCTCGGGCACCGGGGCTACGTTTTCTGCACACAGGAGACACTTGGCACACACAGTGTTTCCCCATGGAAAGCGGTGTGCCAGGGAGCACCCGCCTGGGACGCAAGGCACCTCTCCCACAGAAGCCCTCCATGCAGGCAGGCTGTCATGGACTCGGCTGCCGGCCTCTGTGGCTGGAGAGACAGCAGCTCCTCTGGAGGCTCTGGGTCAATGTGCACTCCCGTTCGGGGAAACGAGGCCTGTGGGGTGAGGTCCTTGCAAAGAATGGCAAGCAGCCTGCTCCTTTCGATGAGACGCACGTGTGGTGAGAGAGGCTTGGCAGCAGAGAGGAAGCAAGAGGGGCATCCAGGGAGGGGATGGGCATGCAGCTCGGAGGCCCCAGATCTCCTGCTTCCCAACCCGGGAAGGCCGGCTATGCCCATCAGGCCCCATTCCCAAGTGCACACCCAGCTTCTGGATCTGCCCTTTCCCAGCCATGAAAACACACATAGGCCGTCCCCTGCGCCCTGCCGAGGGGGACCTTCGCTCCCCGGGTGGGCCGAATGGCACGACCGTGTGAGGGGAGAGGAGGCCCTCAGGGAGCTGCCACAGCACAGCAGGGCTCAGGAAAAGGCCCTCTTCTTTCTGCAGGCTGGATGCACACTCGAGTTTCTGCCTGAGGCAGAGAGAGCCTGAGCTCGGCCCTCCCTGGCTGAAGGCAAAGCAGAGAGGTTTTCGCTGGAGCGGGGGCTCCACCGGCTAGCCGACAGGCATGGAAGGTGAAGCCTGGCTGCCACTGAGTTCCTGAGCAGGTTTCCAAGCTGGAGGCCCTCTGGCTCTACAAGCTCGAGAGTCCTGCCTAGGACTTGCCTCTGGCCACCGAGTGGGTGCCAAGGGCCTGTGGGCTGCAGGGTGCTCGGAAGCCGCAGGGGAGGCGTTGGGCACCCAGTGCTCGGTGATGGCAAACGCTGCAGGCCTGAGCCTCCAGGAACTCCTGCAGGGCTTGGGAGGGGGAAAGCTGTCCTTAGCAGAAGGCTCCCTGCCCAGGGCTGCAGGCCTTTGTGGCTGGCTCAGCTGCAGCTTCCTTGCAGGCTGCTGGTCCAGGGGCGTGTGTGCCCTGGTCCAGAGTGCTGCAGGAGGAGGTCCTCTAGCAAGGGGCGAGCAAGCCCCTTGTTCCCTTGGCAGAGACTGGGCTGTGCACACAGAGGCCTGCCAGCAGTGAAGACAGTGCGGGCAGCAAGGGGGTGTGGCAGGCAGCGCCGAGGTGGCAGGAGTCCTGCTTGAGAGTGGGGTCCTGACTGTTTTGTGCTCAGGCCCCAGTGGCCCCGTGCACACACAGCCTCTGGACCTGCAGCTTCCCAGCAGTGCAAGAGACACACAGGCAACCCCCTGGGGCCTCCTCGAAGGAACTGTGCTCTGTCGAGGCCCTGCTGGCTGGCAGGGGCCTAGGCCAGCACAGGCCCTAGGGATGGCTTTGGCCTGCCCTCCACGTTCCTCACTCGGGCCGTTCTGCCTGTCAGGCCCACACTCCCTCGAAGTGTGTCCCTGAGGCCCTTGGACAGTTGGGGAAGCGGAGGCTCTCCCAGCATGGGAGGCCTGCCTAGCACACTGCTCTGGGTCCAAAGAGGAGTCCCTGCACCTCGGGCACCGGGGCTACGTTTTCTGCACACAGGAGACACTTGGCACACACAGTGTTTCCCCATGGAAAGCGGTGTGCCAGGGAGCACCCGCCTGGGACGCAAGGCACCTCTCCCACAGAAGCCCTCCATGCAGGCAGGCTGTCATGGACTCGGCTGCCGGCCTCTGTGGCTGGAGAGACAGCAGCTCCTCTGGAGGCTCTGGGTCAATGTGCACTCCCGTTCGGGGAAACGAGGCCTGTGGGGTGAGGTCCTTGCAAAGAATGGCAAGCAGCCTGCTCCTTTCGATGAGATGCACGTGTGGTGAGAGAGGCTTGGCAGCAGAGAGGAAGCAAGAGGGGCATCCAGGGAGGGGATGGGCATGCAGCTCGGAGGCCCCAGATCTCCTGCTTCCCAACCCGGGAAGGCCGGCTATGCCCATCAGGCCCCATTCCCAAGTGCACACCCAGCTTCTGGATCTGCCCTTTCCCAGCCATGAAAACACACATAGGCCGTCCCCTGCGCCCTGCCGAGGGGGACCTTCGCTCCCCGGGTGGGCCGAATGGCACGACCGTGTGAGGGGAGAGGAGGCCCTCAGGGAGCTGCCACAGCACAGCAGGGCTCAGGAAAAGGCCCTCTTCTTTCTGCAGGCTGGATGCACACTCGAGTTTCTGCCTGAGGCAGAGAGAGCCTGAGCTCGGCCCTCCCTGGCTGAAGGCAAAGCAGAGAGGTTTTCGCTGGAGCGGGGGCTCCACCGGCTAGCCGACAGGCATGGAAGGTGAAGCCTGGCTGCCACTGAGTTCCTGAGCAGGTTTCCAAGCTGGAGGCCCTCTGGCTCTACAAGCTCGAGAGTCCTGCCTAGGACTTGCCTCTGGCCACCGAGTGGGTGCCAAGGGCCTGTGGGCTGCAGGGTGCTCGGAAGCCGCAGGGGAGGCGTTGGGCACCCAGTGCTCGGTGATGGCAAACGCTGCAGGCCTGAGCCTCCAGGAACTCCTGCAGGGCTTGGGAGGGGGAAAGCTGTCCTTAGCAGAAGGCTCCCTGCCCAGGGCTGCAGGCCTTTGTGGCTGGCTCAGCTGCAGCTTCCTTGCAGGCTGCTGGTCCAGGGGCGTGTGTGCCCTGGTCCAGAGTGCTGCAGGAGGAGGTCCTCTAGCAAGGGGCGAGCAAGCCCCTTGTTCCCTTGGCAGAGACTGGGCTGTGCACACAGAGGCCTGCCAGCAGTGAAGACAGTGCGGGCAGCAAGGGGGTGTGGCAGGCAGCGCCGAGGTGGCAGGAGTCCTGCTTGAGAGTGGGGTCCTGACTGTTTTGTGCTCAGGCCCCAGTGGCCCCGTGCACACACAGCCTCTGGACCTGCAGCTTCCCAGCAGTGCAAGAGACACACAGGCAACCCCCTGGGGCCTCCTCGAAGGAACTGTGCTCTGTCGAGGCCCTGCTGGCTGGCAGGGGCCTAGGCCAGCACAGGCCCTAGGGATGGCTTTGGCCTGCCCTCCACGTTCCTCACTCGGGCCGTTCTGCCTGTCAGGCCCACACTCCCTCGAAGTGTGTCCCTGAGGCCCTTGGACAGTTGGGGAAGCGGAGGCTCTCCCAGCATGGGAGGCCTGCCTAGCACACTGCTCTGGGTCCAAAGAGGAGTCCCTGCACCTCGGGCACCGGGGCTACGTTTTCTGCACACAGGAGACACTTGGCACACACAGTGTTTCCCCATGGAAAGCGGTGTGCCAGGGAGCACCCGCCTGGGACGCAAGGCACCTCTCCCACAGAAGCCCTCCATGCAGGCAGGCTGTCATGGACTCGGCTGCCGGCCTCTGTGGCTGGAGAGACAGCAGCTCCTCTGGAGGCTCTGGGTCAATGTGCACTCCCGTTCGGGGAAACGAGGCCTGTGGGGTGAGGTCCTTGCAAAGAATGGCAAGCAGCCTGCTCCTTTCGATGAGACGCACGTGTGGTGAGAGAGGCTTGGCAGCAGAGAGGAAGCAAGAGGGGCATCCAGGGAGGGGATGGGCATGCAGCTCGGAGGCCCCAGATCTCCTGCTTCCCAACCCGGGAAGGCCGGCTATGCCCATCAGGCCCCATTCCCAAGTGCACACCCAGCTTCTGGATCTGCCCTTTCCCAGCCATGAAAACACACATAGGCCGTCCCCTGCGCCCTGCCGAGGGGGACCTTCGCTCCCCGGGTGGGCCGAATGGCACGACCGTGTGAGGGGAGAGGAGGCCCTCAGGGAGCTGCCACAGCACAGCAGGGCTCAGGAAAAGGCCCTCTTCTTTCTGCAGGCTGGATGCACACTCGAGTTTCTGCCTGAGGCAGAGAGAGCCTGAGCTCGGCCCTCCCTGGCTGAAGGCAAAGCAGAGAGGTTTTCGCTGGAGCGGGGGCTCCACCGGCTAGCCGACAGGCATGGAAGGTGAAGCCTGGCTGCCACTGAGTTCCTGAGCAGGTTTCCAAGCTGGAGGCCCTCTGGCTCTACAAGCTCGAGAGTCCTGCCTAGGACTTGCCTCTGGCCACCGAGTGGGTGCCAAGGGCCTGTGGGCTGCAGGGTGCTCGGAAGCCGCAGGGGAGGCGTTGGGCACCCAGTGCTCGGTGATGGCAAACGCTGCAGGCCTGAGCCTCCAGGAACTCCTGCAGGGCTTGGGAGGGGGAAAGCTGTCCTTAGCAGAAGGCTCCCTGCCCAGGGCTGCAGGCCTTTGTGGCTGGCTCAGCTGCAGCTTCCTTGCAGGCTGCTGGTCCAGGGGCGTGTGTGCCCTGGTCCAGAGTGCTGCAGGAGGAGGTCCTCTAGCAAGGGGCGAGCAAGCCCCTTGTTCCCTTGGCAGAGACTGGGCTGTGCACACAGAGGCCTGCCAGCAGTGAAGACAGTGCGGGCAGCAAGGGGGTGTGGCAGGCAGCGCCGAGGTGGCAGGAGTCCTGCTTGAGAGTGGGGTCCTGACTGTTTTGTGCTCAGGCCCCAGTGGCCCCGTGCACACACAGCCTCTGGACCTGCAGCTTCCCAGCAGTGCAAGAGACACACAGGCAACCCCCTGGGGCCTCCTCGAAGGAACTGTGCTCTGTCGAGGCCCTGCTGGCTGGCAGGGGCCTAGGCCAGCACAGGCCCTAGGGATGGCTTTGGCCTGCCCTCCACGTTCCTCACTCGGGCCGTTCTGCCTGTCAGGCCCACACTCCCTCGAAGTGTGTCCCTGAGGCCCTTGGACAGTTGGGGAAGCGGAGGCTCTCCCAGCATGGGAGGCCTGCCTAGCACACTGCTCTGGGTCCAAAGAGGAGTCCCTGCACCTCGGGCACCGGGGCTACGTTTTCTGCACACAGGAGACACTTGGCACACACAGTGTTTCCCCATGGAAAGCGGTGTGCCAGGGAGCACCCGCCTGGGACGCAAGGCACCTCTCCCACAGAAGCCCTCCATGCAGGCAGGCTGTCATGGACTCGGCTGCCGGCCTCTGTGGCTGGAGAGACAGCAGCTCCTCTGGAGGCTCTGGGTCAATGTGCACTCCCGTTCGGGGAAACGAGGCCTGTGGGGTGAGGTCCTTGCAAAGAATGGCAAGCAGCCTGCTCCTTTCGATGAGACGCACGTGTGGTGAGAGAGGCTTGGCAGCAGAGAGGAAGCAAGAGGGGCATCCAGGGAGGGGATGGGCATGCAGCTCGGAGGCCCCAGATCTCCTGCTTCCCAACCCGGGAAGGCCGGCTATGCCCATCAGGCCCCATTCCCAAGTGCACACCCAGCTTCTGGATCTGCCCTTTCCCAGCCATGAAAACACACATAGGCCGTCCCCTGCGCCCTGCCGAGGGGGACCTTCGCTCCCCGGGTGGGCCGAATGGCACGACCGTGTGAGGGGAGAGGAGGCCCTCAGGGAGCTGCCACAGCACAGCAGGGCTCAGGAAAAGGCCCTCTTCTTTCTGCAGGCTGGATGCACACTCGAGTTTCTGCCTGAGGCAGAGAGAGCCTGAGCTCGGCCCTCCCTGGCTGAAGGCAAAGCAGAGAGGTTTTCGCTGGAGCGGGGGCTCCACCGGCTAGCCGACAGGCATGGAAGGTGAAGCCTGGCTGCCACTGAGTTCCTGAGCAGGTTTCCAAGCTGGAGGCCCTCTGGCTCTACAAGCTCGAGAGTCCTGCCTAGGACTTGCCTCTGGCCACCGAGTGGGTGCCAAGGGCCTGTGGGCTGCAGGGTGCTCGGAAGCCGCAGGGGAGGCGTTGGGCACCCAGTGCTCGGTGATGGCAAACGCTGCAGGCCTGAGCCTCCAGGAACTCCTGCAGGGCTTGGGAGGGGGAAAGCTGTCCTTAGCAGAAGGCTCCCTGCCCAGGGCTGCAGGCCTTTGTGGCTGGCTCAGCTGCAGCTTCCTTGCAGGCTGCTGGTCCAGGGGCGTGTGTGCCCTGGTCCAGAGTGCTGCAGGAGGAGGTCCTCTAGCAAGGGGCGAGCAAGCCCCTTGTTCCCTTGGCAGAGACTGGGCTGTGCACACAGAGGCCTGCCAGCAGTGAAGACAGTGCGGGCAGCAAGGGGGTGTGGCAGGCAGCGCCGAGGTGGCAGGAGTCCTGCTTGAGAGTGGGGTCCTGACTGTTTTGTGCTCAGGCCCCAGTGGCCCCGTGCACACACAGCCTCTGGACCTGCAGCTTCCCAGCAGTGCAAGAGACACACAGGCAACCCCCTGGGGCCTCCTCGAAGGAACTGTGCTCTGTCGAGGCCCTGCTGGCTGGCAGGGGCCTAGGCCAGCACAGGCCCTAGGGATGGCTTTGGCCTGCCCTCCACGTTCCTCACTCGGGCCGTTCTGCCTGTCAGGCCCACACTCCCTCGAAGTGTGTCCCTGAGGCCCTTGGACAGTTGGGGAAGCGGAGGCTCTCCCAGCATGGGAGGCCTGCCTAGCACACTGCTCTGGGTCCAAAGAGGAGTCCCTGCACCTCGGGCACCGGGGCTACGTTTTCTGCACACAGGAGACACTTGGCACACACAGTGTTTCCCCATGGAAAGCGGTGTGCCAGGGAGCACCCGCCTGGGACGCAAGGCACCTCTCCCACAGAAGCCCTCCATGCAGGCAGGCTGTCATGGACTCGGCTGCCGGCCTCTGTGGCTGGAGAGACAGCAGCTCCTCTGGAGGCTCTGGGTCAATGTGCACTCCCGTTCGGGGAAACGAGGCCTGTGGGGTGAGGTCCTTGCAAAGAATGGCAAGCAGCCTGCTCCTTTCGATGAGACGCACGTGTGGTGAGAGAGGCTTGGCAGCAGAGAGGAAGCAAGAGGGGCATCCAGGGAGGGGATGGGCATGCAGCTCGGAGGCCCCAGATCTCCTGCTTCCCAACCCGGGAAGGCCGGCTATGCCCATCAGGCCCCATTCCCAAGTGCACACCCAGCTTCTGGATCTGCCCTTTCCCAGCCATGAAAACACACATAGGCCGTCCCCTGCGCCCTGCCGAGGGGGACCTTCGCTCCCCGGGTGGGCCGAATGGCACGACCGTGTGAGGGGAGAGGAGGCCCTCAGGGAGCTGCCACAGCACAGCAGGGCTCAGGAAAAGGCCCTCTTCTTTCTGCAGGCTGGATGCACACTCGAGTTTCTGCCTGAGGCAGAGAGAGCCTGAGCTCGGCCCTCCCTGGCTGAAGGCAAAGCAGAGAGGTTTTCGCTGGAGCGGGGGCTCCACCGGCTAGCCGACAGGCATGGAAGGTGAAGCCTGGCTGCCACTGAGTTCCTGAGCAGGTTTCCAAGCTGGAGGCCCTCTGGCTCTACAAGCTCGAGAGTCCTGCCTAGGACTTGCCTCTGGCCACCGAGTGGGTGCCAAGGGCCTGTGGGCTGCAGGGTGCTCGGAAGCCGCAGGGGAGGCGTTGGGCACCCAGTGCTCGGTGATGGCAAACGCTGCAGGCCTGAGCCTCCAGGAACTCCTGCAGGGCTTGGGAGGGGGAAAGCTGTCCTTAGCAGAAGGCTCCCTGCCCAGGGCTGCAGGCCTTTGTGGCTGGCTCAGCTGCAGCTTCCTTGCAGGCTGCTGGTCCAGGGGCGTGTGTGCCCTGGTCCAGAGTGCTGCAGGAGGAGGTCCTCTAGCAAGGGGCGAGCAAGCCCCTTGTTCCCTTGGCAGAGACTGGGCTGTGCACACAGAGGCCTGCCAGCAGTGAAGACAGTGCGGGCAGCAAGGGGGTGTGGCAGGCAGCGCCGAGGTGGCAGGAGTCCTGCTTGAGAGTGGGGTCCTGACTGTTTTGTGCTCAGGCCCCAGTGGCCCCGTGCACACACAGCCTCTGGACCTGCAGCTTCCCAGCAGTGCAAGAGACACACAGGCAACCCCCTGGGGCCTCCTCGAAGGAACTGTGCTCTGTCGAGGCCCTGCTGGCTGGCAGGGGCCTAGGCCAGCACAGGCCCTAGGGATGGCTTTGGCCTGCCCTCCACGTTCCTCACTCGGGCCGTTCTGCCTGTCAGGCCCACACTCCCTCGAAGTGTGTCCCTGAGGCCCTTGGACAGTTGGGGAAGCGGAGGCTCTCCCAGCATGGGAGGCCTGCCTAGCACACTGCTCTGGGTCCAAAGAGGAGTCCCTGCACCTCGGGCACCGGGGCTACGTTTTCTGCACACAGGAGACACTTGGCACACACAGTGTTTCCCCATGGAAAGCGGTGTGCCAGGGAGCACCCGCCTGGGACGCAAGGCACCTCTCCCACAGAAGCCCTCCATGCAGGCAGGCTGTCATGGACTCGGCTGCCGGCCTCTGTGGCTGGAGAGACAGCAGCTCCTCTGGAGGCTCTGGGTCAATGTGCACTCCCGTTCGGGGAAACGAGGCCTGTGGGGTGAGGTCCTTGCAAAGAATGGCAAGCAGCCTGCTCCTTTCGATGAGATGCACGTGTGGTGAGAGAGGCTTGGCAGCAGAGAGGAAGCAAGAGGGGCATCCAGGGAGGGGATGGGCATGCAGCTCGGAGGCCCCAGATCTCCTGCTTCCCAACCCGGGAAGGCCGGCTATGCCCATCAGGCCCCATTCCCAAGTGCACACCCAGCTTCTGGATCTGCCCTTTCCCAGCCATGAAAACACACATAGGCCGTCCCCTGCGCCCTGCCGAGGGGGACCTTCGCTCCCCGGGTGGGCCGAATGGCACGACCGTGTGAGGGGAGAGGAGGCCCTCAGGGAGCTGCCACAGCACAGCAGGGCTCAGGAAAAGGCCCTCTTCTTTCTGCAGGCTGGATGCACACTCGAGTTTCTGCCTGAGGCAGAGAGAGCCTGAGCTCGGCCCTCCCTGGCTGAAGGCAAAGCAGAGAGGTTTTCGCTGGAGCGGGGGCTCCACCGGCTAGCCGACAGGCATGGAAGGTGAAGCCTGGCTGCCACTGAGTTCCTGAGCAGGTTTCCAAGCTGGAGGCCCTCTGGCTCTACAAGCTCGAGAGTCCTGCCTAGGACTTGCCTCTGGCCACCGAGTGGGTGCCAAGGGCCTGTGGGCTGCAGGGTGCTCGGAAGCCGCAGGGGAGGCGTTGGGCACCCAGTGCTCGGTGATGGCAAACGCTGCAGGCCTGAGCCTCCAGGAACTCCTGCAGGGCTTGGGAGGGGGAAAGCTGTCCTTAGCAGAAGGCTCCCTGCCCAGGGCTGCAGGCCTTTGTGGCTGGCTCAGCTGCAGCTTCCTTGCAGGCTGCTGGTCCAGGGGCGTGTGTGCCCTGGTCCAGAGTGCTGCAGGAGGAGGTCCTCTAGCAAGGGGCGAGCAAGCCCCTTGTTCCCTTGGCAGAGACTGGGCTGTGCACACAGAGGCCTGCCAGCAGTGAAGACAGTGCGGGCAGCAAGGGGGTGTGGCAGGCAGCGCCGAGGTGGCAGGAGTCCTGCTTGAGAGTGGGGTCCTGACTGTTTTGTGCTCAGGCCCCAGTGGCCCCGTGCACACACAGCCTCTGGACCTGCAGCTTCCCAGCAGTGCAAGAGACACACAGGCAACCCCCTGGGGCCTCCTCGAAGGAACTGTGCTCTGTCGAGGCCCTGCTGGCTGGCAGGGGCCTAGGCCAGCACAGGCCCTAGGGATGGCTTTGGCCTGCCCTCCACGTTCCTCACTCGGGCCGTTCTGCCTGTCAGGCCCACACTCCCTCGAAGTGTGTCCCTGAGGCCCTTGGACAGTTGGGGAAGCGGAGGCTCTCCCAGCATGGGAGGCCTGCCTAGCACACTGCTCTGGGTCCAAAGAGGAGTCCCTGCACCTCGGGCACCGGGGCTACGTTTTCTGCACACAGGAGACACTTGGCACACACAGTGTTTCCCCATGGAAAGCGGTGTGCCAGGGAGCACCCGCCTGGGGCGCAAGGCACCTCTCCCACAGAAGCCCTCCATGCAGGCAGGCTGTCATGGACTCGGCTGCCGGCCTCTGTGGCTGGAGAGACAGCAGCTCCTCTGGAGGCTCTGGGTCAATGTGCACTCCCGTTCGGGGAAACGAGGCCTGTGGGGTGAGGTCCTTGCAAAGAATGGCAAGCAGCCTGCTCCTTTCGATGAGACGCACGTGTGGTGAGAGAGGCTTGGCAGCAGAGAGGAAGCAAGAGGGGCATCCAGGGAGGGGATGGGCATGCAGCTCGGAGGCCCCAGATCTCCTGCTTCCCAACCCGGGAAGGCCGGCTATGCCCATCAGGCCCCATTCCCAAGTGCACACCCAGCTTCTGGATCTGCCCTTTCCCAGCCATGAAAACACACATAGGCCGTCCCCTGCGCCCTGCCGAGGGGGACCTTCGCTCCCCGGGTGGGCCGAATGGCACGACCGTGTGAGGGGAGAGGAGGCCCTCAGGGAGCTGCCACAGCACAGCAGGGCTCAGGAAAAGGCCCTCTTCTTTCTGCAGGCTGGATGCACACTCGAGTTTCTGCCTGAGGCAGAGAGAGCCTGAGCTCGGCCCTCCCTGGCTGAAGGCAAAGCAGAGAGGTTTTCGCTGGAGCGGGGGCTCCACCGGCTAGCCGACAGGCATGGAAGGTGAAGCCTGGCTGCCACTGAGTTCCTGAGCAGGTTTCCAAGCTGGAGGCCCTCTGGCTCTACAAGCTCGAGAGTCCTGCCTAGGACTTGCCTCTGGCCACCGAGTGGGTGCCAAGGGCCTGTGGGCTGCAGGGTGCTCGGAAGCCGCAGGGGAGGCGTTGGGCACCCAGTGCTCGGTGATGGCAAACGCTGCAGGCCTGAGCCTCCAGGAACTCCTGCAGGGCTTGGGAGGGGGAAAGCTGTCCTTAGCAGAGGGCTCCCTGCCCAGGGCTGCAGGCCTTTGTGGCTGGCTCAGCTGCAGCTTCCTTGCAGGCTGCTGGTCCAGGGGCGTGTGTGCCCTGGTCCAGAGTGCTGCAGGAGGAGGTCCTCTAGCAAGGGGCGAGCAAGCCCCTTGTTCCCTTGGCAGAGACTGGGCTGTGCACACAGAGGCCTGCCAGCAGTGAAGACAGTGCGGGCAGCAAGGGGGTGTGGCAGGCAGCGCCGAGGTGGCAGGAGTCCTGCTTGAGAGTGGGGTCCTGACTGTTTTGTGCTCAGGCCCCAGTGGCCCCGTGCACACACAGCCTCTGGACCTGCAGCTTCCCAGCAGTGCAAGAGACACACAGGCAACCCCCTGGGGCCTCCTCGAAGGAACTGTGCTCTGTCGAGGCCCTGCTGGCTGGCAGGGGCCTAGGCCAGCACAGGCCCTAGGGATGGCTTTGGCCTGCCCTCCACGTTCCTCACTCGGGCCGTTCTGCCTGTCAGGCCCACACTCCCTCGAAGTGTGTCCCTGAGGCCCTTGGACAGTTGGGGAAGCGGAGGCTCTCCCAGCATGGGAGGCCTGCCTAGCACACTGCTCTGGGTCCAAAGAGGAGTCCCTGCACCTCGGGCACCGGGGCTACGTTTTCTGCACACAGGAGACACTTGGCACACACAGTGTTTCCCCATGGAAAGCGGTGTGCCAGGGAGCACCCGCCTGGGACGCAAGGCACCTCTCCCACAGAAGCCCTCCATGCAGGCAGGCTGTCATGGACTCGGCTGCCGGCCTCTGTGGCTGGAGAGACAGCAGCTCCTCTGGAGGCTCTGGGTCAATGTGCACTCCCGTTCGGGGAAACGAGGCCTGTGGGGTGAGGTCCTTGCAAAGAATGGCAAGCAGCCTGCTCCTTTCGATGAGACGCACGTGTGGTGAGAGAGGCTTGGCAGCAGAGAGGAAGCAAGAGGGGCATCCAGGGAGGGGATGGGCATGCAGCTCGGAGGCCCCAGATCTCCTGCTTCCCAACCCGGGAAGGCCGGCTATGCCCATCAGGCCCCATTCCCAAGTGCACACCCAGCTTCTGGATCTGCCCTTTCCCAGCCATGAAAACACACATAGGCCGTCCCCTGCGCCCTGCCGAGGGGGACCTTCGCTCCCCGGGTGGGCCGAATGGCACGACCGTGTGAGGGGAGAGGAGGCCCTCAGGGAGCTGCCACAGCACAGCAGGGCTCAGGAAAAGGCCCTCTTCTTTCTGCAGGCTGGATGCACACTCGAGTTTCTGCCTGAGGCAGAGAGAGCCTGAGCTCGGCCCTCCCTGGCTGAAGGCAAAGCAGAGAGGTTTTCGCTGGAGCGGGGGCTCCACCGGCTAGCCGACAGGCATGGAAGGTGAAGCCTGGCTGCCACTGAGTTCCTGAGCAGGTTTCCAAGCTGGAGGCCCTCTGGCTCTACAAGCTCGAGAGTCCTGCCTAGGACTTGCCTCTGGCCACCGAGTGGGTGCCAAGGGCCTGTGGGCTGCAGGGTGCTCGGAAGCCGCAGGGGAGGCGTTGGGCACCCAGTGCTCGGTGATGGCAAACGCTGCAGGCCTGAGCCTCCAGGAACTCCTGCAGGGCTTGGGAGGGGGAAAGCTGTCCTTAGCAGAGGGCTCCCTGCCCAGGGCTGCAGGCCTTTGTGGCTGGCTCAGCTGCAGCTTCCTTGCAGGCTGCTGGTCCAGGGGCGTGTGTGCCCTGGTCCAGAGTGCTGCAGGAGGAGGTCCTCTAGCAAGGGGCGAGCAAGCCCCTTGTTCCCTTGGCAGAGACTGGGCTGTGCACACAGAGGCCTGCCAGCAGTGAAGACAGTGCGGGCAGCAAGGGGGTGTGGCAGGCAGCGCCGAGGTGGCAGGAGTCCTGCTTGAGAGTGGGGTCCTGACTGTTTTGTGCTCAGGCCCCAGTGGCCCCGTGCACACACAGCCTCTGGACCTGCAGCTTCCCAGCAGTGCAAGAGACACACAGGCAACCCCCTGGGGCCTCCTCGAAGGAACTGTGCTCTGTCGAGGCCCTGCTGGCTGGCAGGGGCCTAGGCCAGCACAGGCCCTAGGGATGGCTTCGGCCTGCCCTCCACGTTCCTCACTCGGGCCGTTCTGCCTGTCAGGCCCACACTCCCTCGAAGTGTGTCCCTGAGGCCCTTGGACAGTTGGGGAAGCGGAGGCTCTCCCAGCATGGGAGGCCTGCCTAGCACACTGCTCTGGGTCCAAAGAGGAGTCCCTGCACCTCGGGCACCGGGGCTACGTTTTCTGCACACAGGAGACACTTGGCACACACAGTGTTTCCCCATGGAAAGCGGTGTGCCAGGGAGCACCCGCCTGGGACGCAAGGCACCTCTCCCACAGAAGCCCTCCATGCAGGCAGGCTGTCATGGACTCGGCTGCCGGCCTCTGTGGCTGGAGAGACAGCAGCTCCTCTGGAGGCTCTGGGTCAATGTGCACTCCCGTTCGGGGAAACGAGGCCTGTGGGGTGAGGTCCTTGCAAAGAATGGCAAGCAGCCTGCTCCTTTCGATGAGACGCACGTGTGGTGAGAGAGGCTTGGCAGCAGAGAGGAAGCAAGAGGGGCATCCAGGGAGGGGATGGGCATGCAGCTCGGAGGCCCCAGATCTCCTGCTTCCCAACCCGGGAAGGCCGGCTATGCCCATCAGGCCCCATTCCCAAGTGCACACCCAGCTTCTGGATCTGCCCTTTCCCAGCCATGAAAACACACATAGGCCGTCCCCTGCGCCCTGCCGAGGGGGACCTTCGCTCCCCGGGTGGGCCGAATGGCACGACCGTGTGAGGGGAGAGGAGGCCCTCAGGGAGCTGCCACAGCACAGCAGGGCTCAGGAAAAGGCCCTCTTCTTTCTGCAGGCTGGATGCACACTCGAGTTTCTGCCTGAGGCAGAGAGAGCCTGAGCTCGGCCCTCCCTGGCTGAAGGCAAAGCAGAGAGGTTTTCGCTGGAGCGGGGGCTCCACCGGCTAGCCGACAGGCATGGAAGGTGAAGCCTGGCTGCCACTGAGTTCCTGAGCAGGTTTCCAAGCTGGAGGCCCTCTGGCTCTACAAGCTCGAGAGTCCTGCCTAGGACTTGCCTCTGGCCACCGAGTGGGTGCCAAGGGCCTGTGGGCTGCAGGGTGCTCGGAAGCCGCAGGGGAGGCGTTGGGCACCCAGTGCTCGGTGATGGCAAACGCTGCAGGCCTGAGCCTCCAGGAACTCCTGCAGGGCTTGGGAGGGGGAAAGCTGTCCTTAGCAGAAGGCTCCCTGCCCAGGGCTGCAGGCCTTTGTGGCTGGCTCAGCTGCAGCTTCCTTGCAGGCTGCTGGTCCAGGGGCGTGTGTGCCCTGGTCCAGAGTGCTGCAGGAGGAGGTCCTCTAGCAAGGGGCGAGCAAGCCCCTTGTTCCCTTGGCAGAGACTGGGCTGTGCACACAGAGGCCTGCCAGCAGTGAAGACAGTGCGGGCAGCAAGGGGGTGTGGCAGGCAGCGCCGAGGTGGCAGGAGTCCTGCTTGAGAGTGGGGTCCTGACTGTTTTGTGCTCAGGCCCCAGTGGCCCCGTGCACACACAGCCTCTGGACCTGCAGCTTCCCAGCAGTGCAAGAGACACACAGGCAACCCCCTGGGGCCTCCTCGAAGGAACTGTGCTCTGTCGAGGCCCTGCTGGCTGGCAGGGGCCTAGGCCAGCACAGGCCCTAGGGATGGCTTCGGCCTGCCCTCCACGTTCCTCACTCGGGCCGTTCTGCCTGTCAGGCCCACACTCCCTCGAAGTGTGTCCCTGAGGCCCTTGGACAGTTGGGGAAGCGGAGGCTCTCCCAGCATGGGAGGCCTGCCTAGCACACTGCTCTGGGTCCAAAGAGGAGTCCCTGCACCTCGGGCACCGGGGCTACGTTTTCTGCACACAGGAGACACTTGGCACACACAGTGTTTCCCCATGGAAAGCGGTGTGCCAGGGAGCACCCGCCTGGGACGCAAGGCACCTCTCCCACAGAAGCCCTCCATGCAGGCAGGCTGTCATGGACTCGGCTGCCGGCCTCTGTGGCTGGAGAGACAGCAGCTCCTCTGGAGGCTCTGGGTCAATGTGCACTCCCGTTCGGGGAAACGAGGCCTGTGGGGTGAGGTCCTTGCAAAGAATGGCAAGCAGCCTGCTCCTTTCGATGAGACGCACGTGTGGTGAGAGAGGCTTGGCAGCAGAGAGGAAGCAAGAGGGGCATCCAGGGAGGGGATGGGCATGCAGCTCGGAGGCCCCAGATCTCCTGCTTCCCAACCCGGGAAGGCCGGCTATGCCCATCAGGCCCCATTCCCAAGTGCACACCCAGCTTCTGGATCTGCCCTTTCCCAGCCATGAAAACACACATAGGCCGTCCCCTGCGCCCTGCCGAGGGGGACCTTCGCTCCCCGGGTGGGCCGAATGGCACGACCGTGTGAGGGGAGAGGAGGCCCTCAGGGAGCTGCCACAGCACAGCAGGGCTCAGGAAAAGGCCCTCTTCTTTCTGCAGGCTGGATGCACACTCGAGTTTCTGCCTGAGGCAGAGAGAGCCTGAGCTCGGCCCTCCCTGGCTGAAGGCAAAGCAGAGAGGTTTTCGCTGGAGCGGGGGCTCCACCGGCTAGCCGACAGGCATGGAAGGTGAAGCCTGGCTGCCACTGAGTTCCTGAGCAGGTTTCCAAGCTGGAGGCCCTCTGGCTCTACAAGCTCGAGAGTCCTGCCTAGGACTTGCCTCTGGCCACCGAGTGGGTGCCAAGGGCCTGTGGGCTGCAGGGTGCTCGGAAGCCGCAGGGGAGGCGTTGGGCACCCAGTGCTCGGTGATGGCAAACGCTGCAGGCCTGAGCCTCCAGGAACTCCTGCAGGGCTTGGGAGGGGGAAAGCTGTCCTTAGCAGAAGGCTCCCTGCCCAGGGCTGCAGGCCTTTGTGGCTGGCTCAGCTGCAGCTTCCTTGCAGGCTGCTGGTCCAGGGGCGTGTGTGCCCTGGTCCAGAGTGCTGCAGGAGGAGGTCCTCTAGCAAGGGGCGAGCAAGCCCCTTGTTCCCTTGGCAGAGACTGGGCTGTGCACACAGAGGCCTGCCAGCAGTGAAGACAGTGCGGGCAGCAAGGGGGTGTGGCAGGCAGCGCCGAGGTGGCAGGAGTCCTGCTTGAGAGTGGGGTCCTGACTGTTTTGTGCTCAGGCCCCAGTGGCCCCGTGCACACACAGCCTCTGGACCTGCAGCTTCCCAGCAGTGCAAGAGACACACAGGCAACCCCCTGGGGCCTCCTCGAAGGAACTGTGCTCTGTCGAGGCCCTGCTGGCTGGCAGGGGCCTAGGCCAGCACAGGCCCTAGGGATGGCTTCGGCCTGCCCTCCACGTTCCTCACTCGGGCCGTTCTGCCTGTCAGGCCCACACTCCCTCGAAGTGTGTCCCTGAGGCCCTTGGACAGTTGGGGAAGCGGAGGCTCTCCCAGCATGGGAGGCCTGCCTAGCACACTGCTCTGGGTCCAAAGAGGAGTCCCTGCACCTCGGGCACCGGGGCTACGTTTTCTGCACACAGGAGACACTTGGCACACACAGTGTTTCCCCATGGAAAGCGGTGTGCCAGGGAGCACCCGCCTGGGACGCAAGGCACCTCTCCCACAGAAGCCCTCCATGCAGGCAGGCTGTCATGGACTCGGCTGCCGGCCTCTGTGGCTGGAGAGACAGCAGCTCCTCTGGAGGCTCTGGGTCAATGTGCACTCCCGTTCGGGGAAACGAGGCCTGTGGGGTGAGGTCCTTGCAAAGAATGGCAAGCAGCCTGCTCCTTTCGCTGAGACGCACGTGTGGTGAGAGAGGCTTGGCAGCAGAGAGGAAGCAAGAGGGGCATCCAGGGAGGGGATGGGCATGCAGCTCGGAGGCCCCAGATCTCCTGCTTCCCAACCCGGGAAGGCCGGCTATGCCCATCAGGCCCCATTCCCAAGTGCACACCCAGCTTCTGGATCTGCCCTTTCCCAGCCATGAAAACACACATAGGCCGTCCCCTGCGCCCTGCCGAGGGGGACCTTCGCTCCCCGGGTGGGCCGAATGGCACGACCGTGTGAGGGGAGAGGAGGCCCTCAGGGAGCTGCCACAGCACAGCAGGGCTCAGGAAAAGGCCCTCTTCTTTCTGCAGGCTGGATGCACACTCGAGTTTCTGCCTGAGGCAGAGAGAGCCTGAGCTCGGCCCTCCCTGGCTGAAGGCAAAGCAGAGAGGTTTTCGCTGGAGCGGGGGCTCCACCGGCTAGCCGACAGGCATGGAAGGTGAAGCCTGGCTGCCACTGAGTTCCTGAGCAGGTTTCCAAGCTGGAGGCCCTCTGGCTCTACAAGCTCGAGAGTCCTGCCTAGGACTTGCCTCTGGCCACCGAGTGGGTGCCAAGGGCCTGTGGGCTGCAGGGTGCTCGGAAGCCGCAGGGGAGGCGTTGGGCACCCAGTGCTCGGTGATGGCAAACGCTGCAGGCCTGAGCCTCCAGGAACTCCTGCAGGGCTTGGGAGGGGGAAAGCTGTCCTTAGCAGAAGGCTCCCTGCCCAGGGCTGCAGGCCTTTGTGGCTGGCTCAGCTGCAGCTTCCTTGCAGGCTGCTGGTCCAGGGGCGTGTGTGCCCTGGTCCAGAGTGCTGCAGGAGGAGGTCCTCTAGCAAGGGGCGAGCAAGCCCCTTGTTCCCTTGGCAGAGACTGGGCTGTGCACACAGAGGCCTGCCAGCAGTGAAGACAGTGCGGGCAGCAAGGGGGTGTGGCAGGCAGCGCCGAGGTGGCAGGAGTCCTGCTTGAGAGTGGGGTCCTGACTGTTTTGTGCTCAGGCCCCAGTGGCCCCGTGCACACACAGCCTCTGGACCTGCAGCTTCCCAGCAGTGCAAGAGACACACAGGCAACCCCCTGGGGCCTCCTCGAAGGAACTGTGCTCTGTCGAGGCCCTGCTGGCTGTCAGGGGCCTAGGCCAGCACAGGCCCTAGGGATGGCTTCGGCCTGCCCTCCACGTTCCTCACTCGGGCCGTTCTGCCTGTCAGGCCCACACTCCCTCGAAGTGTGTCCCTGAGGCCCTTGGACAGTTGGGGAAGCGGAGGCTCTCCCAGCATGGGAGGCCTGCCTAGCACACTGCTCTGGGTCCAAAGAGGAGTCCCTGCACCTCGGGCACCGGGGCTACGTTTTCTGCACACAGGAGACACTTGGCACACACAGTGTTTCCCCATGGAAAGCGGTGTGCCAGGGAGCACCCGCCTGGGACGCAAGGCACCTCTCCCACAGAAGCCCTCCATGCAGGCAGGCTGTCATGGACTCGGCTGCCGGCCTCTGTGGCTGGAGAGACAGCAGCTCCTCTGGAGGCTCTGGGTCAATGTGCACTCCCGTTCGGGGAAACGAGGCCTGTGGGGTGAGGTCCTTGCAAAGAATGGCAAGCAGCCTGCTCCTTTCGCTGAGACGCACGTGTGGTGAGAGAGGCTTGGCAGCAGAGAGGAAGCAAGAGGGGCATCCAGGGAGGGGATGGGCATGCAGCTCGGAGGCCCCAGATCTCCTGCTTCCCAACCCGGGAAGGCCGGCTATGCCCATCAGGCCCCATTCCCAAGTGCACACCCAGCTTCTGGATCTGCCCTTTCCCAGTCATGAAAACACACATAGGCCGTCCCCTGCGCCCTGCCGAGGGGGACCTTCGCTCCCCGGGTGGGCCGAATGGCACGACCGTGTGAGGGGAGAGGAGGCCCTCAGGGAGCTGCCACAGCACAGCAGGGCTCAGGAAAAGGCCCTCTTCTTTCTGCAGGCTGGATGCACACTCGAGTTTCTGCCTGAGGCAGAGAGAGCCTGAGCTCGGCCCTCCCTGGCTGAAGGCAAAGCAGAGAGGTTTTCGCTGGAGCGGGGGCTCCACCGGCTAGCCGACAGGCATGGAAGGTGAAGCCTGGCTGCCACTGAGTTCCTGAGCAGGTTTCCAAGCTGGAGGCCCTCTGGCTCTACAAGCTCGAGAGTCCTGCCTAGGACTTGCCTCTGGCCACCGAGTGGGTGCCAAGGGCCTGTGGGCTGCAGGGTGCTCGGAAGCCGCAGGGGAGGCGTTGGGCACCCAGTGCTCGGTGATGGCAAACGCTGCAGGCCTGAGCCTCCAGGAACTCCTGCAGGGCTTGGGAGGGGGAAAGCTGTCCTTAGCAGAAGGCTCCCTGCCCAGGGCTGCAGGCCTTTGTGGCTGGCTCAGCTGCAGCTTCCTTGCAGGCTGCTGGTCCAGGGGCGTGTGTGCCCTGGTCCAGAGTGCTGCAGGAGGAGGTCCTCTAGCAAGGGGCGAGCAAGCCCCTTGTTCCCTTGGCAGAGACTGGGCTGTGCACACAGAGGCCTGCCAGCAGTGAAGACAGTGCGGGCAGCAAGGGGGTGTGGCAGGCAGCGCCGAGGTGGCAGGAGTCCTGCTTGAGAGTGGGGTCCTGACTGTTTTGTGCTCAGGCCCCAGTGGCCCCGTGCACACACAGCCTCTGGACCTGCAGCTTCCCAGCAGTGCAAGAGACACACAGGCAACCCCCTGGGGCCTCCTCGAAGGAACTGTGCTCTGTCGAGGCCCTGCTGGCTGGCAGGGGCCTAGGCCAGCACAGGCCCTAGGGATGGCTTTGGCCTGCCCTCCACGTTCCTCACTCGGGCCGTTCTGCCTGTCAGGCCCACACTCCCTCGAAGTGTGTCCCTGAGGCCCTTGGACAGTTGGGGAAGCGGAGGCTCTCCCAGCATGGGAGGCCTGCCTAGCACACTGCTCTGGGTCCAAAGAGGAGTCCCTGCACCTCGGGCACCGGGGCTACGTTTTCTGCACACAGGAGACACTTGGCACACACAGTGTTTCCCCATGGAAAGCGGTGTGCCAGGGAGCACCCGCCTGGGACGCAAGGCACCTCTCCCACAGAAGCCCTCCATGCAGGCAGGCTGTCATGGACTCGGCTGCCGGCCTCTGTGGCTGGAGAGACAGCAGCTCCTCTGGAGGCTCTGGGTCAATGTGCACTCCCGTTCGGGGAAACGAGGCCTGTGGGGTGAGGTCCTTGCAAAGAATGGCAAGCAGCCTGCTCCTTTCGCTGAGACGCACGTGTGGTGAGAGAGGCTTGGCAGCAGAGAGGAAGCAAGAGGGGCATCCAGGGAGGGGATGGGCATGCAGCTCGGAGGCCCCAGATCTCCTGCTTCCCAACCCGGGAAGGCCGGCTATGCCCATCAGGCCCCATTCCCAAGTGCACACCCAGCTTCTGGATCTGCCCTTTCCCAGCCATGAAAACACACATAGGCCGTCCCCTGCGCCCTGCCGAGGGGGACCTTCGCTCCCCGGGTGGGCCGAATGGCACGACCGTGTGAGGGGAGAGGAGGCCCTCAGGGAGCTGCCACAGCACAGCAGGGCTCAGGAAAAGGCCCTCTTCTTTCTGCAGGCTGGATGCACACTCGAGTTTCTGCCTGAGGCAGAGAGAGCCTGAGCTCGGCCCTCCCTGGCTGAAGGCAAAGCAGAGAGGTTTTCGCTGGAGCGGGGGCTCCACCGGCTAGCCGACAGGCATGGAAGGTGAAGCCTGGCTGCCACTGAGTTCCTGAGCAGGTTTCCAAGCTGGAGGCCCTCTGGCTCTACAAGCTCGAGAGTCCTGCCTAGGACTTGCCTCTGGCCACCGAGTGGGTGCCAAGGGCCTGTGGGCTGCAGGGTGCTCGGAAGCCGCAGGGGAGGCGTTGGGCACCCAGTGCTCGGTGATGGCAAACGCTGCAGGCCTGAGCCTCCAGGAACTCCTGCAGGGCTTGGGAGGGGGAAAGCTGTCCTTAGCAGAAGGCTCCCTGCCCAGGGCTGCAGGCCTTTGTGGCTGGCTCAGCTGCAGCTTCCTTGCAGGCTGCTGGTCCAGGGGCGTGTGTGCCCTGGTCCAGAGTGCTGCAGGAGGAGGTCCTCTAGCAAGGGGCGAGCAAGCCCCTTGTTCCCTTGGCAGAGACTGGGCTGTGCACACAGAGGCCTGCCAGCAGTGAAGACAGTGCGGGCAGCAAGGGGGTGTGGCAGGCAGCGCCGAGGTGGCAGGAGTCCTGCTTGAGAGTGGGGTCCTGACTGTTTTGTGCTCAGGCCCCAGTGGCCCCGTGCACACACAGCCTCTGGACCTGCAGCTTCCCAGCAGTGCAAGAGACACACAGGCAACCCCCTGGGGCCTCCTCGAAGGAACTGTGCTCTGTCGAGGCCCTGCTGGCTGGCAGGGGCCTAGGCCAGCACAGGCCCTAGGGATGGCTTCGGCCTGCCCTCCACGTTCCTCACTCGGGCCGTTCTGCCTGTCAGGCCCACACTCCCTCGAAGTGTGTCCCTGAGGCCCTTGGACAGTTGGGGAAGCGGAGGCTCTCCCAGCATGGGAGGCCTGCCTAGCACACTGCTCTGGGTCCAAAGAGGAGTCCCTGCACCTCGGGCACCGGGGCTACGTTTTCTGCACACAGGAGACACTTGGCACACACAGTGTTTCCCCATGGAAAGCGGTGTGCCAGGGAGCACCCGCCTGGGACGCAAGGCACCTCTCCCACAGAAGCCCTCCATGCAGGCAGGCTGTCATGGACTCGGCTGCCGGCCTCTGTGGCTGGAGAGACAGCAGCTCCTCTGGAGGCTCTGGGTCAATGTGCACTCCCGTTCGGGGAAACGAGGCCTGTGGGGTGAGGTCCTTGCAAAGAATGGCAAGCAGCCTGCTCCTTTCGCTGAGACGCACGTGTGGTGAGAGAGGCTTGGCAGCAGAGAGGAAGCAAGAGGGGCATCCAGGGAGGGGATGGGCATGCAGCTCGGAGGCCCCAGATCTCCTGCTTCCCAACCCGGGAAGGCCGGCTATGCCCATCAGGCCCCATTCCCAAGTGCACACCCAGCTTCTGGATCTGCCCTTTCCCAGCCATGAAAACACACATAGGCCGTCCCCTGCGCCCTGCCGAGGGGGACCTTCGCTCCCCGGGTGGGCCGAATGGCACGACCGTGTGAGGGGAGAGGAGGCCCTCAGGGAGCTGCCACAGCACAGCAGGGCTCAGGAAAAGGCCCTCTTCTTTCTGCAGGCTGGATGCACACTCGAGTTTCTGCCTGAGGCAGAGAGAGCCTGAGCTCGGCCCTCCCTGGCTGAAGGCAAAGCAGAGAGGTTTTCGCTGGAGCGGGGGCTCCACCGGCTAGCCGACAGGCATGGAAGGTGAAGCCTGGCTGCCACTGAGTTCCTGAGCAGGTTTCCAAGCTGGAGGCCCTCTGGCTCTACAAGCTCGAGAGTCCTGCCTAGGACTTGCCTCTGGCCACCGAGTGGGTGCCAAGGGCCTGTGGGCTGCAGGGTGCTCGGAAGCCGCAGGGGAGGCGTTGGGCACCCAGTGCTCGGTGATGGCAAACGCTGCAGGCCTGAGCCTCCAGGAACTCCTGCAGGGCTTGGGAGGGGGAAAGCTGTCCTTAGCAGAAGGCTCCCTGCCCAGGGCTGCAGGCCTTTGTGGCTGGCTCAGCTGCAGCTTCCTTGCAGGCTGCTGGTCCAGGGGCGTGTGTGCCCTGGTCCAGAGTGCTGCAGGAGGAGGTCCTCTAGCAAGGGGCGAGCAAGCCCCTTGTTCCCTTGGCAGAGACTGGGCTGTGCACACAGAGGCCTGCCAGCAGTGAAGACAGTGCGGGCAGCAAGGGGGTGTGGCAGGCAGCGCCGAGGTGGCAGGAGTCCTGCTTGAGAGTGGGGTCCTGACTGTTTTGTGCTCAGGCCCCAGTGGCCCCGTGCACACACAGCCTCTGGACCTGCAGCTTCCCAGCAGTGCAAGAGACACACAGGCAACCCCCTGGGGCCTCCTCGAAGGAACTGTGCTCTGTCGAGGCCCTGCTGGCTGGCAGGGGCCTAGGCCAGCACAGGCCCTAGGGATGGCTTTGGCCTGCCCTCCACGTTCCTCACTCGGGCCGTTCTGCCTGTCAGGCCCACACTCCCTCGAAGTGTGTCCCTGAGGCCCTTGGACAGTTGGGGAAGCGGAGGCTCTCCCAGCATGGGAGGCCTGCCTAGCACACTGCTCTGGGTCCAAAGAGGAGTCCCTGCACCTCGGGCACCGGGGCTACGTTTTCTGCACACAGGAGACACTTGGCACACACAGTGTTTCCCCATGGAAAGCGGTGTGCCAGGGAGCACCCGCCTGGGACGCAAGGCACCTCTCCCACAGAAGCCCTCCATGCAGGCAGGCTGTCATGGACTCGGCTGCCGGCCTCTGTGGCTGGAGAGACAGCAGCTCCTCTGGAGGCTCTGGGTCAATGTGCACTCCCGTTCGGGGAAACGAGGCCTGTGGGGTGAGGTCCTTGCAAAGAATGGCAAGCAGCCTGCTCCTTTCGATGAGACGCACGTGTGGTGAGAGAGGCTTGGCAGCAGAGAGGAAGCAAGAGGGGCATCCAGGGAGGGGATGGGCATGCAGCTCGGAGGCCCCAGATCTCCTGCTTCCCAACCCGGGAAGGCCGGCTATGCCCATCAGGCCCCATTCCCAAGTGCACACCCAGCTTCTGGATCTGCCCTTTCCCAGCCATGAAAACACACATAGGCCGTCCCCTGCGCCCTGCCGAGGGGGACCTTCGCTCCCCGGGTGGGCCGAATGGCACGACCGTGTGAGGGGAGAGGAGGCCCTCAGGGAGCTGCCACAGCACAGCAGGGCTCAGGAAAAGGGCCTCTTCTTTCTGCAGGCTGGATGCACACTCGAGTTTCTGCCTGAGGCAGAGAGAGCCTGAGCTCGGCCCTCCCTGGCTGAAGGCAAAGCAGAGAGGTTTTCGCTGGAGCGGGGGCTCCACCGGCTAGCCGACAGGCATGGAAGGTGAAGCCTGGCTGCCACTGAGTTCCTGAGCAGGTTTCCAAGCTGGAGGCCCTCTGGCTCTACAAGCTCGAGAGTCCTGCCTAGGACTTGCCTCTGGCCACCGAGTGGGTGCCAAGGGCCTGTGGGCTGCAGGGTGCTCGGAAGCCGCAGGGGAGGCGTTGGGCACCCAGTGCTCGGTGATGGCAAACGCTGCAGGCCTGAGCCTCCAGGAACTCCTGCAGGGCTTGGGAGGGGGAAAGCTGTCCTTAGCAGAAGGCTCCCTGCCCAGGGCTGCAGGCCTTTGTGGCTGGCTCAGCTGCAGCTTCCTTGCAGGCTGCTGGTCCAGGGGCGTGTGTGCCCTGGTCCAGAGTGCTGCAGGAGGAGGTCCTCTAGCAAGGGGCGAGCAAGCCCCTTGTTCCCTTGGCAGAGACTGGGCTGTGCACACAGAGGCCTGCCAGCAGTGAAGACAGTGCGGGCAGCAAGGGGGTGTGGCAGGCAGCGCCGAGGTGGCAGGAGTCCTGCTTGAGAGTGGGGTCCTGACTGTTTTGTGCTCAGGCCCCAGTGGCCCCGTGCACACACAGCCTCTGGACCTGCAGCTTCCCAGCAGTGCAAGAGACACACAGGCAACCCCCTGGGGCCTCCTCGAAGGAACTGTGCTCTGTCGAGGCCCTGCTGGCTGGCAGGGGCCTAGGCCAGCACAGGCCCTAGGGATGGCTTTGGCCTGCCCTCCACGTTCCTCACTCGGGCCGTTCTGCCTGTCAGGCCCACACTCCCTCGAAGTGTGTCCCTGAGGCCCTTGGACAGTTGGGGAAGCGGAGGCTCTCCCAGCATGGGAGGCCTGCCTAGCACACTGCTCTGGGTCCAAAGAGGAGTCCCTGCACCTCGGGCACCGGGGCTACGTTTTCTGCACACAGGAGACACTTGGCACACACAGTGTTTCCCCATGGAAAGCGGTGTGCCAGGGAGCACCCGCCTGGGACGCAAGGCACCTCTCCCACAGAAGCCCTCCATGCAGGCAGGCTGTCATGGACTCGGCTGCCGGCCTCTGTGGCTGGAGAGACAGCAGCTCCTCTGGAGGCTCTGGGTCAATGTGCACTCCCGTTCGGGGAAACGAGGCCTGTGGGGTGAGGTCCTTGCAAAGAATGGCAAGCAGCCTGCTCCTTTCGATGAGACGCACGTGTGGTGAGAGAGGCTTGGCAGCAGAGAGGAAGCAAGAGGGGCATCCAGGGAGGGGATGGGCATGCAGCTCGGAGGCCCCAGATCTCCTGCTTCCCAACCCGGGAAGGCCGGCTATGCCCATCAGGCCCCATTCCCAAGTGCACACCCAGCTTCTGGATCTGCCCTTTCCCAGCCATGAAAACACACATAGGCCGTCCCCTGCGCCCTGCCGAGGGGGACCTTCGCTCCCCGGGTGGGCCGAATGGCACGACCGTGTGAGGGGAGAGGAGGCCCTCAGGGAGCTGCCACAGCACAGCAGGGCTCAGGAAAAGGCCCTCTTCTTTCTGCAGGCTGGATGCACACTCGAGTTTCTGCCTGAGGCAGAGAGAGCCTGAGCTCGGCCCTCCCTGGCTGAAGGCAAAGCAGAGAGGTTTTCGCTGGAGCGGGGGCTCCACCGGCTAGCCGACAGGCATGGAAGGTGAAGCCTGGCTGCCACTGAGTTCCTGAGCAGGTTTCCAAGCTGGAGGCCCTCTGGCTCTACAAGCTCGAGAGTCCTGCCTAGGACTTGCCTCTGGCCACCGAGTGGGTGCCAAGGGCCTGTGGGCTGCAGGGTGCTCGGAAGCCGCAGGGGAGGCGTTGGGCACCCAGTGCTCGGTGATGGCAAACGCTGCAGGCCTGAGCCTCCAGGAACTCCTGCAGGGCTTGGGAGGGGGAAAGCTGTCCTTAGCAGAAGGCTCCCTGCCCAGGGCTGCAGGCCTTTGTGGCTGGCTCAGCTGCAGCTTCCTTGCAGGCTGCTGGTCCAGGGGCGTGTGTGCCCTGGTCCAGAGTGCTGCAGGAGGAGGTCCTCTAGCAAGGGGCGAGCAAGCCCCTTGTTCCCTTGGCAGAGACTGGGCTGTGCACACAGAGGCCTGCCAGCAGTGAAGACAGTGCGGGCAGCAAGGGGGTGTGGCAGGCAGCGCCGAGGTGGCAGGAGTCCTGCTTGAGAGTGGGGTCCTGACTGTTTTGTGCTCAGGCCCCAGTGGCCCCGTGCACACACAGCCTCTGGACCTGCAGCTTCCCAGCAGTGCAAGAGACACACAGGCAACCCCCTGGGGCCTCCTCGAAGGAACTGTGCTCTGTCGAGGCCCTGCTGGCTGGCAGGGGCCTAGGCCAGCACAGGCCCTAGGGATGGCTTTGGCCTGCCCTCCACGTTCCTCACTCGGGCCGTTCTGCCTGTCAGGCCCACACTCCCTCGAAGTGTGTCCCTGAGGCCCTTGGACAGTTGGGGAAGCGGAGGCTCTCCCAGCATGGGAGGCCTGCCTAGCACACTGCTCTGGGTCCAAAGAGGAGTCCCTGCACCTCGGGCACCGGGGCTACGTTTTCTGCACACAGGAGACACTTGGCACACACAGTGTTTCCCCATGGAAAGCGGTGTGCCAGGGAGCACCCGCCTGGGACGCAAGGCACCTCTCCCACAGAAGCCCTCCATGCAGGCAGGCTGTCATGGACTCGGCTGCCGGCCTCTGTGGCTGGAGAGACAGCAGCTCCTCTGGAGGCTCTGGGTCAATGTGCACTCCCGTTCGGGGAAACGAGGCCTGTGGGGTGAGGTCCTTGCAAAGAATGGCAAGCAGCCTGCTCCTTTCGATGAGACGCACGTGTGGTGAGAGAGGCTTGGCAGCAGAGAGGAAGCAAGAGGGGCATCCAGGGAGGGGATGGGCATGCAGCTCGGAGGCCCCAGATCTCCTGCTTCCCAACCCGGGAAGGCCGGCTATGCCCATCAGGCCCCATTCCCAAGTGCACACCCAGCTTCTGGATCTGCCCTTTCCCAGCCATGAAAACACACATAGGCCGTCCCCTGCGCCCTGCCGAGGGGGACCTTCGCTCCCCGGGTGGGCCGAATGGCACGACCGTGTGAGGGGAGAGGAGGCCCTCAGGGAGCTGCCACAGCACAGCAGGGCTCAGGAAAAGGCCCTCTTCTTTCTGCAGGCTGGATGCACACTCGAGTTTCTGCCTGAGGCAGAGAGAGCCTGAGCTCGGCCCTCCCTGGCTGAAGGCAAAGCAGAGAGGTTTTCGCTGGAGCGGGGGCTCCACCGGCTAGCCGACAGGCATGGAAGGTGAAGCCTGGCTGCCACTGAGTTCCTGAGCAGGTTTCCAAGCTGGAGGCCCTCTGGCTCTACAAGCTCGAGAGTCCTGCCTAGGACTTGCCTCTGGCCACCGAGTGGGTGCCAAGGGCCTGTGGGCTGCAGGGTGCTCGGAAGCCGCAGGGGAGGCGTTGGGCACCCAGTGCTCGGTGATGGCAAACGCTGCAGGCCTGAGCCTCCAGGAACTCCTGCAGGGCTTGGGAGGGCTGTCCTTAGCAGAAGGCTCCCTGCCCAGGGCTGCAGGCCTTTGTGGCTGGCTCAGCTGCAGCTTCCTTGCAGGCTGCTGGTCCAGGGGCGTGTGTGCCCTGGTCCAGAGTGCTGCAGGAGGAGGTCCTCTAGCAAGGGGCGAGCAAGCCCCTTGTTCCCTTGGCAGAGACTGGGCTGTGCACACAGAGGCCTGCCAGCAGTGAAGACAGTGCGGGCAGCAAGGGGGTGTGGCAGGCAGCGCCGAGGTGGCAGGAGTCCTGCTTGAGAGTGGGGTCCTGACTGTTTTGTGCTCAGGCCCCAGTGGCCCCGTGCACACACAGCCTCTGGACCTGCAGCTTCCCAGCAGTGCAAGAGACACACAGGCAACCCCCTGGGGCCTCCTCGAAGGAACTGTGCTCTGTCGAGGCCCTGCTGGCTGGCAGGGGCCTAGGCCAGCACAGGCCCTAGGGATGGCTTCGGCCTGCCCTCCACGTTCCTCACTCGGGCCGTTCTGCCTGTCAGGCCCACACTCCCTCGAAGTGTGTCCCTGAGGCCCTTGGACAGTTGGGGAAGCGGAGGCTCTCCCAGCATGGGAGGCCTGCCTAGCACACTGCTCTGGGTCCAAAGAGGAGTCCCTGCACCTCGGGCACCGGGGCTACGTTTTCTGCACACAGGAGACACTTGGCACACACAGTGTTTCCCCATGGAAAGCGGTGTGCCAGGGAGCACCCGCCTGGGACGCAAGGCACCTCTCCCACAGAAGCCCTCCATGCAGGCAGGCTGTCATGGACTCGGCTGCCGGCCTCTGTGGCTGGAGAGACAGCAGCTCCTCTGGAGGCTCTGGGTCAATGTGCACTCCCGTTCGGGGAAACGAGGCCTGTGGGGTGAGGTCCTTGCAAAGAATGGCAAGCAGCCTGCTCCTTTCGATGAGACGCACGTGTGGTGAGAGAGGCTTGGCAGCAGAGAGGAAGCAAGAGGGGCATCCAGGGAGGGGATGGGCATGCAGCTCGGAGGCCCCAGATCTCCTGCTTCCCAACCCGGGAAGGCCGGCTATGCCCATCAGGCCCCATTCCCAAGTGCACACCCAGCTTCTGGATCTGCCCTTTCCCAGCCATGAAAACACACATAGGCCGTCCCCTGCGCCCTGCCGAGGGGGACCTTCGCTCCCCGGGTGGGCCGAATGGCACGACCGTGTGAGGGGAGAGGAGGCCCTCAGGGAGCTGCCACAGCACAGCAGGGCTCAGGAAAAGGCCCTCTTCTTTCTGCAGGCTGGATGCACACTCGAGTTTCTGCCTGAGGCAGAGAGAGCCTGAGCTCGGCCCTCCCTGGCTGAAGGCAAAGCAGAGAGGTTTTCGCTGGAGCGGGGGCTCCACCGGCTAGCCGACAGGCATGGAAGGTGAAGCCTGGCTGCCACTGAGTTCCTGAGCAGGTTTCCAAGCTGGAGGCCCTCTGGCTCTACAAGCTCGAGAGTCCTGCCTAGGACTTGCCTCTGGCCACCGAGTGGGTGCCAAGGGCCTGTGGGCTGCAGGGTGCTCGGAAGCCGCAGGGGAGGCGTTGGGCACCCAGTGCTCGGTGATGGCAAACGCTGCAGGCCTGAGCCTCCAGGAACTCCTGCAGGGCTTGGGAGGGGGAAAGCTGTCCTTAGCAGAAGGCTCCCTGCCCAGGGCTGCAGGCCTTTGTGGCTGGCTCAGCTGCAGCTTCCTTGCAGGCTGCTGGTCCAGGGGCGTGTGTGCCCTGGTCCAGAGTGCTGCAGGAGGAGGTCCTCTAGCAAGGGGCGAGCAAGCCCCTTGTTCCCTTGGCAGAGACTGGGCTGTGCACACAGAGGCCTGCCAGCAGTGAAGACAGTGCGGGCAGCAAGGGGGTGTGGCAGGCAGCGCCGAGGTGGCAGGAGTCCTGCTTGAGAGTGGGGTCCTGACTGTTTTGTGCTCAGGCCCCAGTGGCCCCGTGCACACACAGCCTCTGGACCTGCAGCTTCCCAGCAGTGCAAGAGACACACAGGCAACCCCCTGGGGCCTCCTCGAAGGAACTGTGCTCTGTCGAGGCCCTGCTGGCTGGCAGGGGCCTAGGCCAGCACAGGCCCTAGGGATGGCTTTGGCCTGCCCTCCACGTTCCTCACTCGGGCCGTTCTGCCTGTCAGGCCCACACTCCCTCGAAGTGTGTCCCTGAGGCCCTTGGACAGTTGGGGAAGCGGAGGCTCTCCCAGCATGGGAGGCCTGCCTAGCACACTGCTCTGGGTCCAAAGAGGAGTCCCTGCACCTCGGGCACCGGGGCTACGTTTTCTGCACACAGGAGACACTTGGCACACACAGTGTTTCCCCATGGAAAGCGGTGTGCCAGGGAGCACCCGCCTGGGACGCAAGGCACCTCTCCCACAGAAGCCCTCCATGCAGGCAGGCTGTCATGGACTCGGCTGCCGGCCTCTGTGGCTGGAGAGACAGCAGCTCCTCTGGAGGCTCTGGGTCAATGTGCACTCCCGTTCGGGGAAACGAGGCCTGTGGGGTGAGGTCCTTGCAAAGAATGGCAAGCAGCCTGCTCCTTTCGATGAGACGCACGTGTGGTGAGAGAGGCTTGGCAGCAGAGAGGAAGCAAGAGGGGCATCCAGGGAGGGGATGGGCATGCAGCTCGGAGGCCCCAGATCTCCTGCTTCCCAACCCGGGAAGGCCGGCTATGCCCATCAGGCCCCATTCCCAAGTGCACACCCAGCTTCTGGATCTGCCCTTTCCCAGCCATGAAAACACACATAGGCCGTCCCCTGCGCCCTGCCGAGGGGGACCTTCGCTCCCCGGGTGGGCCGAATGGCACGACCGTGTGAGGGGAGAGGAGGCCCTCAGGGAGCTGCCACAGCACAGCAGGGCTCAGGAAAAGGCCCTCTTCTTTCTGCAGGCTGGATGCACACTCGAGTTTCTGCCTGAGGCAGAGAGAGCCTGAGCTCGGCCCTCCCTGGCTGAAGGCAAAGCAGAGAGGTTTTCGCTGGAGCGGGGGCTCCACCGGCTAGCCGACAGGCATGGAAGGTGAAGCCTGGCTGCCACTGAGTTCCTGAGCAGGTTTCCAAGCTGGAGGCCCTCTGGCTCTACAAGCTCGAGAGTCCTGCCTAGGACTTGCCTCTGGCCACCGAGTGGGTGCCAAGGGCCTGTGGGCTGCAGGGTGCTCGGAAGCCGCAGGGGAGGCGTTGGGCACCCAGTGCTCGGTGATGGCAAACGCTGCAGGCCTGAGCCTCCAGGAACTCCTGCAGGGCTTGGGAGGGGGAAAGCTGTCCTTAGCAGAAGGCTCCCTGCCCAGGGCTGCAGGCCTTTGTGGCTGGCTCAGCTGCAGCTTCCTTGCAGGCTGCTGGTCCAGGGGCGTGTGTGCCCTGGTCCAGAGTGCTGCAGGAGGAGGTCCTCTAGCAAGGGGCGAGCAAGCCCCTTGTTCCCTTGGCAGAGACTGGGCTGTGCACACAGAGGCCTGCCAGCAGTGAAGACAGTGCGGGCAGCAAGGGGGTGTGGCAGGCAGCGCCGAGGTGGCAGGAGTCCTGCTTGAGAGTGGGGTCCTGACTGTTTTGTGCTCAGGCCCCAGTGGCCCCGTGCACACACAGCCTCTGGACCTGCAGCTTCCCAGCAGTGCAAGAGACACACAGGCAACCCCCTGGGGCCTCCTCGAAGGAACTGTGCTCTGTCGAGGCCCTGCTGGCTGGCAGGGGCCTAGGCCAGCACAGGCCCTAGGGATGGCTTTGGCCTGCCCTCCACGTTCCTCACTCGGGCCGTTCTGCCTGTCAGGCCCACACTCCCTCGAAGTGTGTCCCTGAGGCCCTTGGACAGTTGGGGAAGCGGAGGCTCTCCCAGCATGGGAGGCCTGCCTAGCACACTGCTCTGGGTCCAAAGAGGAGTCCCTGCACCTCGGGCACCGGGGCTACGTTTTCTGCACACAGGAGACACTTGGCACACACAGTGTTTCCCCATGGAAAGCGGTGTGCCAGGGAGCACCCGCCTGGGACGCAAGGCACCTCTCCCACAGAAGCCCTCCATGCAGGCAGGCTGTCATGGACTCGGCTGCCGGCCTCTGTGGCTGGAGAGACAGCAGCTCCTCTGGAGGCTCTGGGTCAATGTGCACTCCCGTTCGGGGAAACGAGGCCTGTGGGGTGAGGTCCTTGCAAAGAATGGCAAGCAGCCTGCTCCTTTCGATGAGACGCACGTGTGGTGAGAGAGGCTTGGCAGCAGAGAGGAAGCAAGAGGGGCATCCAGGGAGGGGATGGGCATGCAGCTCGGAGGCCCCAGATCTCCTGCTTCCCAACCCAGGAAGGCCGGCTATGCCCATCAGGCCCCATTCCCAAGTGCACACCCAGCTTCTGGATCTGCCCTTTCCCAGCCATGAAAACACACATAGGCCGTCCCCTGCGCCCTGCCGAGGGGGACCTTCGCTCCCCGGGTGGGCCGAATGGCACGACCGTGTGAGGGGAGAGGAGGCCCTCAGGGAGCTGCCACAGCACAGCAGGGCTCAGGAAAAGGCCCTCTTCTTTCTGCAGGCTGGATGCACACTCGAGTTTCTGCCTGAGGCAGAGAGAGCCTGAGCTCGGCCCTCCCTGGCTGAAGGCAAAGCAGAGAGGTTTTCGCTGGAGCGGGGGCTCCACCGGCTAGCCGACAGGCATGGAAGGTGAAGCCTGGCTGCCACTGAGTTCCTGAGCAGGTTTCCAAGCTGGAGGCCCTCTGGCTCTACAAGCTCGAGAGTCCTGCCTAGGACTTGCCTCTGGCCACCGAGTGGGTGCCAAGGGCCTGTGGGCTGCAGGGTGCTCGGAAGCCGCAGGGGAGGCGTTGGGCACCCAGTGCTCGGTGATGGCAAACGCTGCAGGCCTGAGCCTCCAGGAACTCCTGCAGGGCTTGGGAGGGGGAAAGCTGTCCTTAGCAGAAGGCTCCCTGCCCAGGGCTGCAGGCCTTTGTGGCTGGCTCAGCTGCAGCTTCCTTGCAGGCTGCTGGTCCAGGGGCGTGTGTGCCCTGGTCCAGAGTGCTGCAGGAGGAGGTCCTCTAGCAAGGGGCGAGCAAGCCCCTTGTTCCCTTGGCAGAGACTGGGCTGTGCACACAGAGGCCTGCCAGCAGTGAAGACAGTGCGGGCAGCAAGGGGGTGTGGCAGGCAGCGCCGAGGTGGCAGGAGTCCTGCTTGAGAGTGGGGTCCTGACTGTTTTGTGCTCAGGCCCCAGTGGCCCCGTGCACACACAGCCTCTGGACCTGCAGCTTCCCAGCAGTGCAAGAGACACACAGGCAACCCCCTGGGGCCTCCTCGAAGGAACTGTGCTCTGTCGAGGCCCTGCTGGCTGGCAGGGGCCTAGGCCAGCACAGGCCCTAGGGATGGCTTTGGCCTGCCCTCCACGTTCCTCACTCGGGCCGTTCTGCCTGTCAGGCCCACACTCCCTCGAAGTGTGTCCCTGAGGCCCTTGGACAGTTGGGGAAGCGGAGGCTCTCCCAGCATGGGAGGCCTGCCTAGCACACTGCTCTGGGTCCAAAGAGGAGTCCCTGCACCTCGGGCACCGGGGCTACGTTTTCTGCACACAGGAGACACTTGGCACACACAGTGTTTCCCCATGGAAAGCGGTGTGCCAGGGAGCACCCGCCTGGGACGCAAGGCACCTCTCCCACAGAAGCCCTCCATGCAGGCAGGCTGTCATGGACTCGGCTGCCGGCCTCTGTGGCTGGAGAGACAGCAGCTCCTCTGGAGGCTCTGGGTCAATGTGCACTCCCGTTCGGGGAAACGAGGCCTGTGGGGTGAGGTCCTTGCAAAGAATGGCAAGCAGCCTGCTCCTTTCGATGAGACGCACGTGTGGTGAGAGAGGCTTGGCAGCAGAGAGGAAGCAAGAGGGGCATCCAGGGAGGGGATGGGCATGCAGCTCGGAGGCCCCAGATCTCCTGCTTCCCAACCCGGGAAGGCCGGCTATGCCCATCAGGCCCCATTCCCAAGTGCACACCCAGCTTCTGGATCTGCCCTTTCCCAGCCATGAAAACACACATAGGCCGTCCCCTGCGCCCTGCCGAGGGGGACCTTCGCTCCCCGGGTGGGCCGAATGGCACGACCGTGTGAGGGGAGAGGAGGCCCTCAGGGAGCTGCCACAGCACAGCAGGGCTCAGGAAAAGGCCCTCTTCTTTCTGCAGGCTGGATGCACACTCGAGTTTCTGCCTGAGGCAGAGAGAGCCTGAGCTCGGCCCTCCCTGGCTGAAGGCAAAGCAGAGAGGTTTTCGCTGGAGCGGGGGCTCCACCGGCTAGCCGACAGGCATGGAAGGTGAAGCCTGGCTGCCACTGAGTTCCTGAGCAGGTTTCCAAGCTGGAGGCCCTCTGGCTCTACAAGCTCGAGAGTCCTGCCTAGGACTTGCCTCTGGCCACCGAGTGGGTGCCAAGGGCCTGTGGGCTGCAGGGTGCTCGGAAGCCGCAGGGGAGGCGTTGGGCACCCAGTGCTCGGTGATGGCAAACGCTGCAGGCCTGAGCCTCCAGGAACTCCTGCAGGGCTTGGGAGGGGGAAAGCTGTCCTTAGCAGAAGGCTCCCTGCCCAGGGCTGCAGGCCTTTGTGGCTGGCTCAGCTGCAGCTTCCTTGCAGGCTGCTGGTCCAGGGGCGTGTGTGCCCTGGTCCAGAGTGCTGCAGGAGGAGGTCCTCTAGCAAGGGGCGAGCAAGCCCCTTGTTCCCTTGGCAGAGACTGGGCTGTGCACACAGAGGCCTGCCAGCAGTGAAGACAGTGCGGGCAGCAAGGGGGTGTGGCAGGCAGCGCCGAGGTGGCAGGAGTCCTGCTTGAGAGTGGGGTCCTGACTGTTTTGTGCTCAGGCCCCAGTGGCCCCGTGCACACACAGCCTCTGGACCTGCAGCTTCCCAGCAGTGCAAGAGACACACAGGCAACCCCCTGGGGCCTCCTCGAAGGAACTGTGCTCTGTCGAGGCCCTGCTGGCTGGCAGGGGCCTAGGCCAGCACAGGCCCTAGGGATGGCTTTGGCCTGCCCTCCACGTTCCTCACTCGGGCCGTTCTGCCTGTCAGGCCCACACTCCCTCGAAGTGTGTCCCTGAGGCCCTTGGACAGTTGGGGAAGCGGAGGCTCTCCCAGCATGGGAGGCCTGCCTAGCACACTGCTCTGGGTCCAAAGAGGAGTCCCTGCACCTCGGGCACCGGGGCTACGTTTTCTGCACACAGGAGACACTTGGCACACACAGTGTTTCCCCATGGAAAGCGGTGTGCCAGGGAGCACCCGCCTGGGACGCAAGGCACCTCTCCCACAGAAGCCCTCCATGCAGGCAGGCTGTCATGGACTCGGCTGCCGGCCTCTGTGGCTGGAGAGACAGCAGCTCCTCTGGAGGCTCTGGGTCAATGTGCACTCCCGTTCGGGGAAACGAGGCCTGTGGGGTGAGGTCCTTGCAAAGAATGGCAAGCAGCCTGCTCCTTTCGATGAGACGCACGTGTGGTGAGAGAGGCTTGGCAGCAGAGAGGAAGCAAGAGGGGCATCCAGGGAGGGGATGGGCATGCAGCTCGGAGGCCCCAGATCTCCTGCTTCCCAACCCGGGAAGGCCGGCTATGCCCATCAGGCCCCATTCCCAAGTGCACACCCAGCTTCTGGATCTGCCCTTTCCCAGCCATGAAAACACACATAGGCCGTCCCCTGCGCCCTGCCGAGGGGGACCTTCGCTCCCCGGGTGGGCCGAATGGCACGACCGTGTGAGGGGAGAGGAGGCCCTCAGGGAGCTGCCACAGCACAGCAGGGCTCAGGAAAAGGCCCTCTTCTTTCTGCAGGCTGGATGCACACTCGAGTTTCTGCCTGAGGCAGAGAGAGCCTGAGCTCGGCCCTCCCTGGCTGAAGGCAAAGCAGAGAGGTTTTCGCTGGAGCGGGGGCTCCACCGGCTAGCCGACAGGCATGGAAGGTGAAGCCTGGCTGCCACTGAGTTCCTGAGCAGGTTTCCAAGCTGGAGGCCCTCTGGCTCTACAAGCTCGAGAGTCCTGCCTAGGACTTGCCTCTGGCCACCGAGTGGGTGCCAAGGGCCTGTGGGCTGCAGGGTGCTCGGAAGCCGCAGGGGAGGCGTTGGGCACCCAGTGCTCGGTGATGGCAAACGCTGCAGGCCTGAGCCTCCAGGAACTCCTGCAGGGCTTGGGAGGGGGAAAGCTGTCCTTAGCAGAAGGCTCCCTGCCCAGGGCTGCAGGCCTTTGTGGCTGGCTCAGCTGCAGCTTCCTTGCAGGCTGCTGGTCCAGGGGCGTGTGTGCCCTGGTCCAGAGTGCTGCAGGAGGAGGTCCTCTAGCAAGGGGCGAGCAAGCCCCTTGTTCCCTTGGCAGAGACTGGGCTGTGCACACAGAGGCCTGCCAGCAGTGAAGACAGTGCGGGCAGCAAGGGGGTGTGGCAGGCAGCGCCGAGGTGGCAGGAGTCCTGCTTGAGAGTGGGGTCCTGACTGTTTTGTGCTCAGGCCCCAGTGGCCCCGTGCACACACAGCCTCTGGACCTGCAGCTTCCCAGCAGTGCAAGAGACACACAGGCAACCCCCTGGGGCCTCCTCGAAGGAACTGTGCTCTGTCGAGGCCCTGCTGGCTGGCAGGGGCCTAGGCCAGCACAGGCCCTAGGGATGGCTTTGGCCTGCCCTCCACGTTCCTCACTCGGGCCGTTCTGCCTGTCAGGCCCACACTCCCTCGAAGTGTGTCCCTGAGGCCCTTGGACAGTTGGGGAAGCGGAGGCTCTCCCAGCATGGGAGGCCTGCCTAGCACACTGCTCTGGGTCCAAAGAGGAGTCCCTGCACCTCGGGCACCGGGGCTACGTTTTCTGCACACAGGAGACACTTGGCACACACAGTGTTTCCCCATGGAAAGCGGTGTGCCAGGGAGCACCCGCCTGGGACGCAAGGCACCTCTCCCACAGAAGCCCTCCATGCAGGCAGGCTGTCATGGACTCGGCTGCCGGCCTCTGTGGCTGGAGAGACAGCAGCTCCTCTGGAGGCTCTGGGTCAATGTGCACTCCCGTTCGGGGAAACGAGGCCTGTGGGGTGAGGTCCTTGCAAAGAATGGCAAGCAGCCTGCTCCTTTCGATGAGACGCACGTGTGGTGAGAGAGGCTTGGCAGCAGAGAGGAAGCAAGAGGGGCATCCAGGGAGGGGATGGGCATGCAGCTCGGAGGCCCCAGATCTCCTGCTTCCCAACCCGGGAAGGCCGGCTATGCCCATCAGGCCCCATTCCCAAGTGCACACCCAGCTTCTGGATCTGCCCTTTCCCAGCCATGAAAACACACATAGGCCGTCCCCTGCGCCCTGCCGAGGGGGACCTTCGCTCCCCGGGTGGGCCGAATGGCACGACCGTGTGAGGGGAGAGGAGGCCCTCAGGGAGCTGCCACAGCACAGCAGGGCTCAGGAAAAGGGCCTCTTCTTTCTGCAGGCTGGATGCACACTCGAGTTTCTGCCTGAGGCAGAGAGAGCCTGAGCTCGGCCCTCCCTGGCTGAAGGCAAAGCAGAGAGGTTTTCGCTGGAGCGGGGGCTCCACCGGCTAGCCGACAGGCATGGAAGGTGAAGCCTGGCTGCCACTGAGTTCCTGAGCAGGTTTCCAAGCTGGAGGCCCTCTGGCTCTACAAGCTCGAGAGTCCTGCCTAGGACTTGCCTCTGGCCACCGAGTGGGTGCCAAGGGCCTGTGGGCTGCAGGGTGCTCGGAAGCCGCAGGGGAGGCGTTGGGCACCCAGTGCTCGGTGATGGCAAACGCTGCAGGCCTGAGCCTCCAGGAACTCCTGCAGGGCTTGGGAGGGGGAAAGCTGTCCTTAGCAGAAGGCTCCCTGCCCAGGGCTGCAGGCCTTTGTGGCTGGCTCAGCTGCAGCTTCCTTGCAGGCTGCTGGTCCAGGGGCGTGTGTGCCCTGGTCCAGAGTGCTGCAGGAGGAGGTCCTCTAGCAAGGGGCGAGCAAGCCCCTTGTTCCCTTGGCAGAGACTGGGCTGTGCACACAGAGGCCTGCCAGCAGTGAAGACAGTGCGGGCAGCAAGGGGGTGTGGCAGGCAGCGCCGAGGTGGCAGGAGTCCTGCTTGAGAGTGGGGTCCTGACTGTTTTGTGCTCAGGCCCCAGTGGCCCCGTGCACACACAGCCTCTGGACCTGCAGCTTCCCAGCAGTGCAAGAGACACACAGGCAACCCCCTGGGGCCTCCTCGAAGGAACTGTGCTCTGTCGAGGCCCTGCTGGCTGGCAGGGGCCTAGGCCAGCACAGGCCCTAGGGATGGCTTTGGCCTGCCCTCCACGTTCCTCACTCGGGCCGTTCTGCCTGTCAGGCCCACACTCCCTCGAAGTGTGTCCCTGAGGCCCTTGGACAGTTGGGGAAGCGGAGGCTCTCCCAGCATGGGAGGCCTGCCTAGCACACTGCTCTGGGTCCAAAGAGGAGTCCCTGCACCTCGGGCACCGGGGCTACGTTTTCTGCACACAGGAGACACTTGGCACACACAGTGTTTCCCCATGGAAAGCGGTGTGCCAGGGAGCACCCGCCTGGGACGCAAGGCACCTCTCCCACAGAAGCCCTCCATGCAGGCAGGCTGTCATGGACTCGGCTGCCGGCCTCTGTGGCTGGAGAGACAGCAGCTCCTCTGGAGGCTCTGGGTCAATGTGCACTCCCGTTCGGGGAAACGAGGCCTGTGGGGTGAGGTCCTTGCAAAGAATGGCAAGCAGCCTGCTCCTTTCGATGAGACGCACGTGTGGTGAGAGAGGCTTGGCAGCAGAGAGGAAGCAAGAGGGGCATCCAGGGAGGGGATGGGCATGCAGCTCGGAGGCCCCAGATCTCCTGCTTCCCAACCCGGGAAGGCCGGCTATGCCCATCAGGCCCCATTCCCAAGTGCACACCCAGCTTCTGGATCTGCCCTTTCCCAGCCATGAAAACACACATAGGCCGTCCCCTGCGCCCTGCCGAGGGGGACCTTCGCTCCCCGGGTGGGCCGAATGGCACGACCGTGTGAGGGGAGAGGAGGCCCTCAGGGAGCTGCCACAGCACAGCAGGGCTCAGGAAAAGGGCCTCTTCTTTCTGCAGGCTGGATGCACACTCGAGTTTCTGCCTGAGGCAGAGAGAGCCTGAGCTCGGCCCTCCCTGGCTGAAGGCAAAGCAGAGAGGTTTTCGCTGGAGCGGGGGCTCCACCGGCTAGCCGACAGGCATGGAAGGTGAAGCCTGGCTGCCACTGAGTTCCTGAGCAGGTTTCCAAGCTGGAGGCCCTCTGGCTCTACAAGCTCGAGAGTCCTGCCTAGGACTTGCCTCTGGCCACCGAGTGGGTGCCAAGGGCCTGTGGGCTGCAGGGTGCTCGGAAGCCGCAGGGGAGGCGTTGGGCACCCAGTGCTCGGTGATGGCAAACGCTGCAGGCCTGAGCCTCCAGGAACTCCTGCAGGGCTTGGGAGGGGGAAAGCTGTCCTTAGCAGAAGGCTCCCTGCCCAGGGCTGCAGGCCTTTGTGGCTGGCTCAGCTGCAGCTTCCTTGCAGGCTGCTGGTCCAGGGGCGTGTGTGCCCTGGTCCAGAGTGCTGCAGGAGGAGGTCCTCTAGCAAGGGGCGAGCAAGCCCCTTGTTCCCTTGGCAGAGACTGGGCTGTGCACACAGAGGCCTGCCAGCAGTGAAGACAGTGCGGGCAGCAAGGGGGTGTGGCAGGCAGCGCCGAGGTGGCAGGAGTCCTGCTTGAGAGTGGGGTCCTGACTGTTTTGTGCTCAGGCCCCAGTGGCCCCGTGCACACACAGCCTCTGGACCTGCAGCTTCCCAGCAGTGCAAGAGACACACAGGCAACCCCCTGGGGCCTCCTCGAAGGAACTGTGCTCTGTCGAGGCCCTGCTGGCTGGCAGGGGCCTAGGCCAGCACAGGCCCTAGGGATGGCTTTGGCCTGCCCTCCACGTTCCTCACTCGGGCCGTTCTGCCTGTCAGGCCCACACTCCCTCGAAGTGTGTCCCTGAGGCCCTTGGACAGTTGGGGAAGCGGAGGCTCTCCCAGCATGGGAGGCCTGCCTAGCACACTGCTCTGGGTCCAAAGAGGAGTCCCTGCACCTCGGGCACCGGGGCTACGTTTTCTGCACACAGGAGACACTTGGCACACACAGTGTTTCCCCATGGAAAGCGGTGTGCCAGGGAGCACCCGCCTGGGGCGCAAGGCACCTCTCCCACAGAAGCCCTCCATGCAGGCAGGCTGTCATGGACTCGGCTGCCGGCCTCTGTGGCTGGAGAGACAGCAGCTCCTCTGGAGGCTCTGGGTCAATGTGCACTCCCGTTCGGGGAAACGAGGCCTGTGGGGTGAGGTCCTTGCAAAGAATGGCAAGCAGCCTGCTCCTTTCGATGAGACGCACGTGTGGTGAGAGAGGCTTGGCAGCAGAGAGGAAGCAAGAGGGGCATCCAGGGAGGGGATGGGCATGCAGCTCGGAGGCCCCAGATCTCCTGCTTCCCAACCCGGGAAGGCCGGCTATGCCCATCAGGCCCCATTCCCAAGTGCACACCCAGCTTCTGGATCTGCCCTTTCCCAGCCATGAAAACACACATAGGCCGTCCCCTGCGCCCTGCCGAGGGGGACCTTCGCTCCCCGGGTGGGCCGAATGGCACGACCGTGTGAGGGGAGAGGAGGCCCTCAGGGAGCTGCCACAGCACAGCAGGGCTCAGGAAAAGGGCCTCTTCTTTCTGCAGGCTGGATGCACACTCGAGTTTCTGCCTGAGGCAGAGAGAGCCTGAGCTCGGCCCTCCCTGGCTGAAGGCAAAGCAGAGAGGTTTTCGCTGGAGCGGGGGCTCCACCGGCTAGCCGACAGGCATGGAAGGTGAAGCCTGGCTGCCACTGAGTTCCTGAGCAGGTTTCCAAGCTGGAGGCCCTCTGGCTCTACAAGCTCGAGAGTCCTGCCTAGGACTTGCCTCTGGCCACCGAGTGGGTGCCAAGGGCCTGTGGGCTGCAGGGTGCTCGGAAGCCGCAGGGGAGGCGTTGGGCACCCAGTGCTCGGTGATGGCAAACGCTGCAGGCCTGAGCCTCCAGGAACTCCTGCAGGGCTTGGGAGGGGGAAAGCTGTCCTTAGCAGAAGGCTCCCTGCCCAGGGCTGCAGGCCTTTGTGGCTGGCTCAGCTGCAGCTTCCTTGCAGGCTGCTGGTCCAGGGGCGTGTGTGCCCTGGTCCAGAGTGCTGCAGGAGGAGGTCCTCTAGCAAGGGGCGAGCAAGCCCCTTGTTCCCTTGGCAGAGACTGGGCTGTGCACACAGAGGCCTGCCAGCAGTGAAGACAGTGCGGGCAGCAAGGGGGTGTGGCAGGCAGCGCCGAGGTGGCAGGAGTCCTGCTTGAGAGTGGGGTCCTGACTGTTTTGTGCTCAGGCCCCAGTGGCCCCGTGCACACACAGCCTCTGGACCTGCAGCTTCCCAGCAGTGCAAGAGACACACAGGCAACCCCCTGGGGCCTCCTCGAAGGAACTGTGCTCTGTCGAGGCCCTGCTGGCTGGCAGGGGCCTAGGCCAGCACAGGCCCTAGGGATGGCTTTGGCCTGCCCTCCACGTTCCTCACTCGGGCCGTTCTGCCTGTCAGGCCCACACTCCCTCGAAGTGTGTCCCTGAGGCCCTTGGACAGTTGGGGAAGCGGAGGCTCTCCCAGCATGGGAGGCCTGCCTAGCACACTGCTCTGGGTCCAAAGAGGAGTCCCTGCACCTCGGGCACCGGGGCTACATTTTCTGCACACAGGAGACACTTGGCACACACAGTGTTTCCCCATGGAAAGCGGTGTGCCAGGGAGCACCCGCCTGGGGCGCAAGGCACCTCTCCCACAGAAGCCCTCCATGCAGGCAGGCTGTCATGGACTCGGCTGCCGGCCTCTGTGGCTGGAGAGACAGCAGCTCCTCTGGAGGCTCTGGGTCAATGTGCACTCCCGTTCGGGGAAACGAGGCCTGTGGGGTGAGGTCCTTGCAAAGAATGGCAAGCAGCCTGCTCCTTTCGATGAGACGCACGTGTGGTGAGAGAGGCTTGGCAGCAGAGAGGAAGCAAGAGGGGCATCCAGGGAGGGGATGGGCATGCAGCTCGGAGGCCCCAGATCTCCTGCTTCCCAACCCGGGAAGGCCGGCTATGCCCATCAGGCCCCATTCCCAAGTGCACACCCAGCTTCTGGATCTGCCCTTTCCCAGCCATGAAAACACACATAGGCCGTCCCCTGCGCCCTGCCGAGGGGGACCTTCGCTCCCCGGGTGGGCCGAATGGCACGACCGTGTGAGGGGAGAGGAGGCCCTCAGGGAGCTGCCACAGCACAGCAGGGCTCAGGAAAAGGGCCTCTTCTTTCTGCAGGCTGGATGCACACTCGAGTTTCTGCCTGAGGCAGAGAGAGCCTGAGCTCGGCCCTCCCTGGCTGAAGGCAAAGCAGAGAGGTTTTCGCTGGAGCGGGGGCTCCACCGGCTAGCCGACAGGCATGGAAGGTGAAGCCTGGCTGCCACTGAGTTCCTGAGCAGGTTTCCAAGCTGGAGGCCCTCTGGCTCTACAAGCTCGAGAGTCCTGCCTAGGACTTGCCTCTGGCCACCGAGTGGGTGCCAAGGGCCTGTGGGCTGCAGGGTGCTCGGAAGCCGCAGGGGAGGCGTTGGGCACCCAGTGCTCGGTGATGGCAAACGCTGCAGGCCTGAGCCTCCAGGAACTCCTGCAGGGCTTGGGAGGGGGAAAGCTGTCCTTAGCAGAAGGCTCCCTGCCCAGGGCTGCAGGCCTTTGTGGCTGGCTCAGCTGCAGCTTCCTTGCAGGCTGCTGGTCCAGGGGCGTGTGTGCCCTGGTCCAGAGTGCTGCAGGAGGAGGTCCTCTAGCAAGGGGCGAGCAAGCCCCTTGTTCCCTTGGCAGAGACTGGGCTGTGCACACAGAGGCCTGCCAGCAGTGAAGACAGTGCGGGCAGCAAGGGGGTGTGGCAGGCAGCGCCGAGGTGGCAGGAGTCCTGCTTGAGAGTGGGGTCCTGACTGTTTTGTGCTCAGGCCCCAGTGGCCCCGTGCACACACAGCCTCTGGACCTGCAGCTTCCCAGCAGTGCAAGAGACACACAGGCAACCCCCTGGGGCCTCCTCGAAGGAACTGTGCTCTGTCGAGGCCCTGCTGGCTGGCAGGGGCCTAGGCCAGCACAGGCCCTAGGGATGGCTTTGGCCTGCCCTCCACGTTCCTCACTCGGGCCGTTCTGCCTGTCAGGCCCACACTCCCTCGAAGTGTGTCCCTGAGGCCCTTGGACAGTTGGGGAAGCGGAGGCTCTCCCAGCATGGGAGGCCTGCCTAGCACACTGCTCTGGGTCCAAAGAGGAGTCCCTGCACCTCGGGCACCGGGGCTACGTTTTCTGCACACAGGAGACACTTGGCACACACAGTGTTTCCCCATGGAAAGCGGTGTGCCAGGGAGCACCCGCCTGGGGCGCAAGGCACCTCTCCCACAGAAGCCCTCCATGCAGGCAGGCTGTCATGGACTCGGCTGCCGGCCTCTGTGGCTGGAGAGACAGCAGCTCCTCTGGAGGCTCTGGGTCAATGTGCACTCCCGTTCGGGGAAACGAGGCCTGTGGGGTGAGGTCCTTGCAAAGAATGGCAAGCAGCCTGCTCCTTTCGCTGAGACGCACGTGTGGTGAGAGAGGCTTGGCAGCAGAGAGGAAGCAAGAGGGGCATCCAGGGAGGGGATGGGCATGCAGCTCGGAGGCCCCAGATCTCCTGCTTCCCAACCCGGGAAGGCCGGCTATGCCCATCAGGCCCCATTCCCAAGTGCACACCCAGCTTCTGGATCTGCCCTTTCCCAGCCATGAAAACACACATAGGCCGTCCCCTGCGCCCTGCCGAGGGGGACCTTCGCTCCCCGGGTGGGCCGAATGGCACGACCGTGTGAGGGGAGAGGAGGCCCTCAGGGAGCTGCCACAGCACAGCAGGGCTCAGGAAAAGGGCCTCTTCTTTCTGCAGGCTGGATGCACACTCGAGTTTCTGCCTGAGGCAGAGAGAGCCTGAGCTCGGCCCTCCCTGGCTGAAGGCAAAGCAGAGAGGTTTTCGCTGGAGCGGGGGCTCCACCGGCTAGCCGACAGGCATGGAAGGTGAAGCCTGGCTGCCACTGAGTTCCTGAGCAGGTTTCCAAGCTGGAGGCCCTCTGGCTCTACAAGCTCGAGAGTCCTGCCTAGGACTTGCCTCTGGCCACCGAGTGGGTGCCAAGGGCCTGTGGGCTGCAGGGTGCTCGGAAGCCGCAGGGGAGGCGTTGGGCACCCAGTGCTCGGTGATGGCAAACGCTGCAGGCCTGAGCCTCCAGGAACTCCTGCAGGGCTTGGGAGGGGGAAAGCTGTCCTTAGCAGAAGGCTCCCTGCCCAGGGCTGCAGGCCTTTGTGGCTGGCTCAGCTGCAGCTTCCTTGCAGGCTGCTGGTCCAGGGGCGTGTGTGCCCTGGTCCAGAGTGCTGCAGGAGGAGGTCCTCTAGCAAGGGGCGAGCAAGCCCCTTGTTCCCTTGGCAGAGACTGGGCTGTGCACACAGAGGCCTGCCAGCAGTGAAGACAGTGCGGGCAGCAAGGGGGTGTGGCAGGCAGCGCCGAGGTGGCAGGAGTCCTGCTTGAGAGTGGGGTCCTGACTGTTTTGTGCTCAGGCCCCAGTGGCCCCGTGCACACACAGCCTCTGGACCTGCAGCTTCCCAGCAGTGCAAGAGACACACAGGCAACCCCCTGGGGCCTCCTCGAAGGAACTGTGCTCTGTCGAGGCCCTGCTGGCTGGCAGGGGCCTAGGCCAGCACAGGCCCTAGGGATGGCTTTGGCCTGCCCTCCACGTTCCTCACTCGGGCCGTTCTGCCTGTCAGGCCCACACTCCCTCGAAGTGTGTCCCTGAGGCCCTTGGACAGTTGGGGAAGCGGAGGCTCTCCCAGCATGGGAGGCCTGCCTAGCACACTGCTCTGGGTCCAAAGAGGAGTCCCTGCACCTCGGGCACCGGGGCTACGTTTTCTGCACACAGGAGACACTTGGCACACACAGTGTTTCCCCATGGAAAGCGGTGTGCCAGGGAGCACCCGCCTGGGACGCAAGGCACCTCTCCCACAGAAGCCCTCCATGCAGGCAGGCTGTCATGGACTCGGCTGCCGGCCTCTGTGGCTGGAGAGACAGCAGCTCCTCTGGAGGCTCTGGGTCAATGTGCACTCCCGTTCGGGGAAACGAGGCCTGTGGGGTGAGGTCCTTGCAAAGAATGGCAAGCAGCCTGCTCCTTTCGCTGAGACGCACGTGTGGTGAGAGAGGCTTGGCAGCAGAGAGGAAGCAAGAGGGGCATCCAGGGAGGGGATGGGCATGCAGCTCGGAGGCCCCAGATCTCCTGCTTCCCAACCCGGGAAGGCCGGCTATGCCCATCAGGCCCCATTCCCAAGTGCACACCCAGCTTCTGGATCTGCCCTTTCCCAGCCATGAAAACACACATAGGCCGTCCCCTGCGCCCTGCCGAGGGGGACCTTCGCTCCCCGGGTGGGCCGAATGGCACGACCGTGTGAGGGGAGAGGAGGCCCTCAGGGAGCTGCCACAGCACAGCAGGGCTCAGGAAAAGGCCCTCTTCTTTCTGCAGGCTGGATGCACACTCGAGTTTCTGCCTGAGGCAGAGAGAGCCTGAGCTCGGCCCTCCCTGGCTGAAGGCAAAGCAGAGAGGTTTTCGCTGGAGCGGGGGCTCCACCGGCTAGCCGACAGGCATGGAAGGTGAAGCCTGGCTGCCACTGAGTTCCTGAGCAGGTTTCCAAGCTGGAGGCCCTCTGGCTCTACAAGCTCGAGAGTCCTGCCTAGGACTTGCCTCTGGCCACCGAGTGGGTGCCAAGGGCCTGTGGGCTGCAGGGTGCTCGGAAGCCGCAGGGGAGGCGTTGGGCACCCAGTGCTCGGTGATGGCAAACGCTGCAGGCCTGAGCCTCCAGGAACTCCTGCAGGGCTTGGGAGGGGGAAAGCTGTCCTTAGCAGAAGGCTCCCTGCCCAGGGCTGCAGGCCTTTGTGGCTGGCTCAGCTGCAGCTTCCTTGCAGGCTGCTGGTCCAGGGGCGTGTGTGCCCTGGTCCAGAGTGCTGCAGGAGGAGGTCCTCTAGCAAGGGGCGAGCAAGCCCCTTGTTCCCTTGGCAGAGACTGGGCTGTGCACACAGAGGCCTGCCAGCAGTGAAGACAGTGCGGGCAGCAAGGGGGTGTGGCAGGCAGCGCCGAGGTGGCAGGAGTCCTGCTTGAGAGTGGGGTCCTGACTGTTTTGTGCTCAGGCCCCAGTGGCCCCGTGCACACACAGCCTCTGGACCTGCAGCTTCCCAGCAGTGCAAGAGACACACAGGCAACCCCCTGGGGCCTCCTCGAAGGAACTGTGCTCTGTCGAGGCCCTGCTGGCTGGCAGGGGCCTAGGCCAGCACAGGCCCTAGGGATGGCTTTGGCCTGCCCTCCACGTTCCTCACTCGGGCCGTTCTGCCTGTCAGGCCCACACTCCCTCGAAGTGTGTCCCTGAGGCCCTTGGACAGTTGGGGAAGCGGAGGCTCTCCCAGCATGGGAGGCCTGCCTAGCACACTGCTCTGGGTCCAAAGAGGAGTCCCTGCACCTCGGGCACCGGGGCTACGTTTTCTGCACACAGGAGACACTTGGCACACACAGTGTTTCCCCATGGAAAGCGGTGTGCCAGGGAGCACCCGCCTGGGACGCAAGGCACCTCTCCCACAGAAGCCCTCCATGCAGGCAGGCTGTCATGGACTCGGCTGCCGGCCTCTGTGGCTGGAGAGACAGCAGCTCCTCTGGAGGCTCTGGGTCAATGTGCACTCCCGTTCGGGGAAACGAGGCCTGTGGGGTGAGGTCCTTGCAAAGAATGGCAAGCAGCCTGCTCCTTTCGATGAGACGCACGTGTGGTGAGAGAGGCTTGGCAGCAGAGAGGAAGCAAGAGGGGCATCCAGGGAGGGGATGGGCATGCAGCTCGGAGGCCCCAGATCTCCTGCTTCCCAACCCGGGAAGGCCGGCTATGCCCATCAGGCCCCATTCCCAAGTGCACACCCAGCTTCTGGATCTGCCCTTTCCCAGCCATGAAAACACACATAGGCCGTCCCCTGCGCCCTGCCGAGGGGGACCTTCGCTCCCCGGGTGGGCCGAATGGCACGACCGTGTGAGGGGAGAGGAGGCCCTCAGGGAGCTGCCACAGCACAGCAGGGCTCAGGAAAAGGCCCTCTTCTTTCTGCAGGCTGGATGCACACTCGAGTTTCTGCCTGAGGCAGAGAGAGCCTGAGCTCGGCCCTCCCTGGCTGAAGGCAAAGCAGAGAGGTTTTCGCTGGAGCGGGGGCTCCACCGGCTAGCCGACAGGCATGGAAGGTGAGGCCTGGCTGCCACTGAGTTCCTGAGCAGGTTTCCAAGCTGGAGGCCCTCTGGCTCTACAAGCTCGAGAGTCCTGCCTAGGACTTGCCTCTGGCCACCGAGTGGGTGCCAAGGGCCTGTGGGCTGCAGGGTGCTCGGAAGCCGCAGGGGAGGCGTTGGGCACCCAGTGCTCGGTGATGGCAAACGCTGCAGGCCTGAGCCTCCAGGAACTCCTGCAGGGCTTGGGAGGGGGAAAGCTGTCCTTAGCAGAAGGCTCCCTGCCCAGGGCTGCAGGCCTTTGTGGCTGGCTCAGCTGCAGCTTCCTTGCAGGCTGCTGGTCCAGGGGCGTGTGTGCCCTGGTCCAGAGTGCTGCAGGAGGAGGTCCTCTAGCAAGGGGCGAGCAAGCCCCTTGTTCCCTTGGCAGAGACTGGGCTGTGCACACAGAGGCCTGCCAGCAGTGAAGACAGTGCGGGCAGCAAGGGGGTGTGGCAGGCAGCGCCGAGGTGGCAGGAGTCCTGCTTGAGAGTGGGGTCCTGACTGTTTTGTGCTCAGGCCCCAGTGGCCCCGTGCACACACAGCCTCTGGACCTGCAGCTTCCCAGCAGTGCAAGAGACACACAGGCAACCCCCTGGGGCCTCCTCGAAGGAACTGTGCTCTGTCGAGGCCCTGCTGGCTGGCAGGGGCCTAGGCCAGCACAGGCCCTAGGGATGGCTTTGGCCTGCCCTCCACGTTCCTCACTCGGGCCGTTCTGCCTGTCAGGCCCACACTCCCTCGAAGTGTGTCCCTGAGGCCCTTGGACAGTTGGGGAAGCGGAGGCTCTCCCAGCATGGGAGGCCTGCCTAGCACACTGCTCTGGGTCCAAAGAGGAGTCCCTGCACCTCGGGCACCGGGGCTACGTTTTCTGCACACAGGAGACACTTGGCACACACAGTGTTTCCCCATGGAAAGCGGTGTGCCAGGGAGCACCCGCCTGGGACGCAAGGCACCTCTCCCACAGAAGCCCTCCATGCAGGCAGGCTGTCATGGATTCGGCTGCCGGCCTCTGTGGCTGGAGAGACAGCAGCTCCTCTGGAGGCTCTGGGTCAATGTGCACTCCCGTTCGGGGAAACGAGGCCTGTGGGGTGAGGTCCTTGCAAAGAATGGCAAGCAGCCTGCTCCTTTCGATGAGACGCACGTGTGGTGAGAGAGGCTTGGCAGCAGAGAGGAAGCAAGAGGGGCATCCAGGGAGGGGATGGGCATGCAGCTCGGAGGCCCCAGATCTCCTGCTTCCCAACCCGGGAAGGCCGGCTATGCCCATCAGGCCCCATTCCCAAGTGCACACCCAGCTTCTGGATCTGCCCTTTCCCAGCCATGAAAACACACATAGGCCGTCCCCTGCGCCCTGCCGAGGGGGACCTTCGCTCCCCGGGTGGGCCGAATGGCACGACCGTGTGAGGGGAGAGGAGGCCCTCAGGGAGCTGCCACAGCACAGCAGGGCTCAGGAAAAGGGCCTCTTCTTTCTGCAGGCTGGATGCACACTCGAGTTTCTGCCTGAGGCAGAGAGAGCCTGAGCTCGGCCCTCCCTGGCTGAAGGCAAAGCAGAGAGGTTTTCGCTGGAGCGGGGGCTCCACCGGCTAGCCGACAGGCATGGAAGGTGAAGCCTGGCTGCCACTGAGTTCCTGAGCAGGTTTCCAAGCTGGAGGCCCTCTGGCTCTACAAGCTCGAGAGTCCTGCCTAGGACTTGCCTCTGGCCACCGAGTGGGTGCCAAGGGCCTGTGGGCTGCAGGGTGCTCGGAAGCCGCAGGGGAGGCGTTGGGCACCCAGTGCTCGGTGATGGCAAACGCTGCAGGCCTGAGCCTCCAGGAACTCCTGCAGGGCTTGGGAGGGGGAAAGCTGTCCTTAGCAGAAGGCTCCCTGCCCAGGGCTGCAGGCCTTTGTGGCTGGCTCAGCTGCAGCTTCCTTGCAGGCTGCTGGTCCAGGGGCGTGTGTGCCCTGGTCCAGAGTGCTGCAGGAGGAGGTCCTCTAGCAAGGGGCGAGCAAGCCCCTTGTTCCCTTGGCAGAGACTGGGCTGTGCACACAGAGGCCTGCCAGCAGTGAAGACAGTGCGGGCAGCAAGGGGGTGTGGCAGGCAGCGCCGAGGTGGCAGGAGTCCTGCTTGAGAGTGGGGTCCTGACTGTTTTGTGCTCAGGCCCCAGTGGCCCCGTGCACACACAGCCTCTGGACCTGCAGCTTCCCAGCAGTGCAAGAGACACACAGGCAACCCCCTGGGGCCTCCTCGAAGGAACTGTGCTCTGTCGAGGCCCTGCTGGCTGGCAGGGGCCTAGGCCAGCACAGGCCCTAGGGATGGCTTTGGCCTGCCCTCCACGTTCCTCACTCGGGCCGTTCTGCCTGTCAGGCCCACACTCCCTCGAAGTGTGTCCCTGAGGCCCTTGGACAGTTGGGGAAGCGGAGGCTCTCCCAGCATGGGAGGCCTGCCTAGCACACTGCTCTGGGTCCAAAGAGGAGTCCCTGCACCTCGGGCACCGGGGCTACGTTTTCTGCACACAGGAGACACTTGGCACACACAGTGTTTCCCCATGGAAAGCGGTGTGCCAGGGAGCACCCGCCTGGGACGCAAGGCACCTCTCCCACAGAAGCCCTCCATGCAGGCAGGCTGTCATGGACTCGGCTGCCGGCCTCTGTGGCTGGAGAGACAGCAGCTCCTCTGGAGGCTCTGGGTCAATGTGCACTCCCGTTCGGGGAAACGAGGCCTGTGGGGTGAGGTCCTTGCAAAGAATGGCAAGCAGCCTGCTCCTTTCGATGAGACGCACGTGTGGTGAGAGAGGCTTGGCAGCAGAGAGGAAGCAAGAGGGGCATCCAGGGAGGGGATGGGCATGCAGCTCGGAGGCCCCAGATCTCCTGCTTCCCAACCCGGGAAGGCCGGCTATGCCCATCAGGCCCCATTCCCAAGTGCACACCCAGCTTCTGGATCTGCCCTTTCCCAGCCATGAAAACACACATAGGCCGTCCCCTGCGCCCTGCCGAGGGGGACCTTCGCTCCCCGGGTGGGCCGAATGGCACGACCGTGTGAGGGGAGAGGAGGCCCTCAGGGAGCTGCCACAGCACAGCAGGGCTCAGGAAAAGGGCCTCTTCTTTCTGCAGGCTGGATGCACACTCGAGTTTCTGCCTGAGGCAGAGAGAGCCTGAGCTCGGCCCTCCCTGGCTGAAGGCAAAGCAGAGAGGTTTTCGCTGGAGCGGGGGCTCCACCGGCTAGCCGACAGGCATGGAAGGTGAAGCCTGGCTGCCACTGAGTTCCTGAGCAGGTTTCCAAGCTGGAGGCCCTCTGGCTCTACAAGCTCGAGAGTCCTGCCTAGGACTTGCCTCTGGCCACCGAGTGGGTGCCAAGGGCCTGTGGGCTGCAGGGTGCTCGGAAGCCGCAGGGGAGGCGTTGGGCACCCAGTGCTCGGTGATGGCAAACGCTGCAGGCCTGAGCCTCCAGGAACTCCTGCAGGGCTTGGGAGGGGGAAAGCTGTCCTTAGCAGAAGGCTCCCTGCCCAGGGCTGCAGGCCTTTGTGGCTGGCTCAGCTGCAGCTTCCTTGCAGGCTGCTGGTCCAGGGGCGTGTGTGCCCTGGTCCAGAGTGCTGCAGGAGGAGGTCCTCTAGCAAGGGGCGAGCAAGCCCCTTGTTCCCTTGGCAGAGACTGGGCTGTGCACACAGAGGCCTGCCAGCAGTGAAGACAGTGCGGGCAGCAAGGGGGTGTGGCAGGCAGCGCCGAGGTGGCAGGAGTCCTGCTTGAGAGTGGGGTCCTGACTGTTTTGTGCTCAGGCCCCAGTGGCCCCGTGCACACACAGCCTCTGGACCTGCAGCTTCCCAGCAGTGCAAGAGACACACAGGCAACCCCCTGGGGCCTCCTCGAAGGAACTGTGCTCTGTCGAGGCCCTGCTGGCTGGCAGGGGCCTAGGCCAGCACAGGCCCTAGGGATGGCTTTGGCCTGCCCTCCACGTTCCTCACTCGGGCCGTTCTGCCTGTCAGGCCCACACTCCCTCGAAGTGTGTCCCTGAGGCCCTTGGACAGTTGGGGAAGCGGAGGCTCTCCCAGCATGGGAGGCCTGCCTAGCACACTGCTCTGGGTCCAAAGAGGAGTCCCTGCACCTCGGGCACCGGGGCTACGTTTTCTGCACACAGGAGACACTTGGCACACACAGTGTTTCCCCATGGAAAGCGGTGTGCCAGGGAGCACCCGCCTGGGACGCAAGGCACCTCTCCCACAGAAGCCCTCCATGCAGGCAGGCTGTCATGGACTCGGCTGCCGGCCTCTGTGGCTGGAGAGACAGCAGCTCCTCTGGAGGCTCTGGGTCAATGTGCACTCCCGTTCGGGGAAACGAGGCCTGTGGGGTGAGGTCCTTGCAAAGAATGGCAAGCAGCCTGCTCCTTTCGATGAGACGCACGTGTGGTGAGAGAGGCTTGGCAGCAGAGAGGAAGCAAGAGGGGCATCCAGGGAGGGGATGGGCATGCAGCTCGGAGGCCCCAGATCTCCTGCTTCCCAACCCGGGAAGGCCGGCTATGCCCATCAGGCCCCATTCCCAAGTGCACACCCAGCTTCTGGATCTGCCCTTTCCCAGCCATGAAAACACACATAGGCCGTCCCCTGCGCCCTGCCGAGGGGGACCTTCGCTCCCCGGGTGGGCCGAATGGCACGACCGTGTGAGGGGAGAGGAGGCCCTCAGGGAGCTGCCACAGCACAGCAGGGCTCAGGAAAAGGGCCTCTTCTTTCTGCAGGCTGGATGCACACTCGAGTTTCTGCCTGAGGCAGAGAGAGCCTGAGCTCGGCCCTCCCTGGCTGAAGGCAAAGCAGAGAGGTTTTCGCTGGAGCGGGGGCTCCACCGGCTAGCCGACAGGCATGGAAGGTGAAGCCTGGCTGCCACTGAGTTCCTGAGCAGGTTTCCAAGCTGGAGGCCCTCTGGCTCTACAAGCTCGAGAGTCCTGCCTAGGACTTGCCTCTGGCCACCGAGTGGGTGCCAAGGGCCTGTGGGCTGCAGGGTGCTCGGAAGCCGCAGGGGAGGCGTTGGGCACCCAGTGCTCGGTGATGGCAAACGCTGCAGGCCTGAGCCTCCAGGAACTCCTGCAGGGCTTGGGAGGGGGAAAGCTGTCCTTAGCAGAAGGCTCCCTGCCCAGGGCTGCAGGCCTTTGTGGCTGGCTCAGCTGCAGCTTCCTTGCAGGCTGCTGGTCCAGGGGCGTGTGTGCCCTGGTCCAGAGTGCTGCAGGAGGAGGTCCTCTAGCAAGGGGCGAGCAAGCCCCTTGTTCCCTTGGCAGAGACTGGGCTGTGCACACAGAGGCCTGCCAGCAGTGAAGACAGTGCGGGCAGCAAGGGGGTGTGGCAGGCAGCGCCGAGGTGGCAGGAGTCCTGCTTGAGAGTGGGGTCCTGACTGTTTTGTGCTCAGGCCCCAGTGGCCCCGTGCACACACAGCCTCTGGACCTGCAGCTTCCCAGCAGTGCAAGAGACACACAGGCAACCCCCTGGGGCCTCCTCGAAGGAACTGTGCTCTGTCGAGGCCCTGCTGGCTGGCAGGGGCCTAGGCCAGCACAGGCCCTAGGGATGGCTTTGGCCTGCCCTCCACGTTCCTCACTCGGGCCGTTCTGCCTGTCAGGCCCACACTCCCTCGAAGTGTGTCCCTGAGGCCCTTGGACAGTTGGGGAAGCGGAGGCTCTCCCAGCATGGGAGGCCTGCCTAGCACACTGCTCTGGGTCCAAAGAGGAGTCCCTGCACCTCGGGCACCGGGGCTACGTTTTCTGCACACAGGAGACACTTGGCACACACAGTGTTTCCCCATGGAAAGCGGTGTGCCAGGGAGCACCCGCCTGGGGCGCAAGGCACCTCTCCCACAGAAGCCCTCCATGCAGGCAGGCTGTCATGGACTCGGCTGCCGGCCTCTGTGGCTGGAGAGACAGCAGCTCCTCTGGAGGCTCTGGGTCAATGTGCACTCCCGTTCGGGGAAACGAGGCCTGTGGGGTGAGGTCCTTGCAAAGAATGGCAAGCAGCCTGCTCCTTTCGATGAGACGCACGTGTGGTGAGAGAGGCTTGGCAGCAGAGAGGAAGCAAGAGGGGCATCCAGGGAGGGGATGGGCATGCAGCTCGGAGGCCCCAGATCTCCTGCTTCCCAACCCGGGAAGGCCGGCTATGCCCATCAGGCCCCATTCCCAAGTGCACACCCAGCTTCTGGATCTGCCCTTTCCCAGCCATGAAAACACACATAGGCCGTCCCCTGCGCCCTGCCGAGGGGGACCTTCGCTCCCCGGGTGGGCCGAATGGCACGACCGTGTGAGGGGAGAGGAGGCCCTCAGGGAGCTGCCACAGCACAGCAGGGCTCAGGAAAAGGGCCTCTTCTTTCTGCAGGCTGGATGCACACTCGAGTTTCTGCCTGAGGCAGAGAGAGCCTGAGCTCGGCCCTCCCTGGCTGAAGGCAAAGCAGAGAGGTTTTCGCTGGAGCGGGGGCTCCACCGGCTAGCCGACAGGCATGGAAGGTGAAGCCTGGCTGCCACTGAGTTCCTGAGCAGGTTTCCAAGCTGGAGGCCCTCTGGCTCTACAAGCTCGAGAGTCCTGCCTAGGACTTGCCTCTGGCCACCGAGTGGGTGCCAAGGGCCTGTGGGCTGCAGGGTGCTCGGAAGCCGCAGGGGAGGCGTTGGGCACCCAGTGCTCGGTGATGGCAAACGCTGCAGGCCTGAGCCTCCAGGAACTCCTGCAGGGCTTGGGAGGGGGAAAGCTGTCCTTAGCAGAAGGCTCCCTGCCCAGGGCTGCAGGCCTTTGTGGCTGGCTCAGCTGCAGCTTCCTTGCAGGCTGCTGGTCCAGGGGCGTGTGTGCCCTGGTCCAGAGTGCTGCAGGAGGAGGTCCTCTAGCAAGGGGCGAGCAAGCCCCTTGTTCCCTTGGCAGAGACTGGGCTGTGCACACAGAGGCCTGCCAGCAGTGAAGACAGTGCGGGCAGCAAGGGGGTGTGGCAGGCAGCGCCGAGGTGGCAGGAGTCCTGCTTGAGAGTGGGGTCCTGACTGTTTTGTGCTCAGGCCCCAGTGGCCCCGTGCACACACAGCCTCTGGACCTGCAGCTTCCCAGCAGTGCAAGAGACACACAGGCAACCCCCTGGGGCCTCCTCGAAGGAACTGTGCTCTGTCGAGGCCCTGCTGGCTGGCAGGGGCCTAGGCCAGCACAGGCCCTAGGGATGGCTTTGGCCTGCCCTCCACGTTCCTCACTCGGGCCGTTCTGCCTGTCAGGCCCACACTCCCTCGAAGTGTGTCCCTGAGGCCCTTGGACAGTTGGGGAAGCGGAGGCTCTCCCAGCATGGGAGGCCTGCCTAGCACACTGCTCTGGGTCCAAAGAGGAGTCCCTGCACCTCGGGCACCGGGGCTACGTTTTCTGCACACAGGAGACACTTGGCACACACAGTGTTTCCCCATGGAAAGCGGTGTGCCAGGGAGCACCCGCCTGGGGCGCAAGGCACCTCTCCCACAGAAGCCCTCCATGCAGGCAGGCTGTCATGGACTCGGCTGCCGGCCTCTGTGGCTGGAGAGACAGCAGCTCCTCTGGAGGCTCTGGGTCAATGTGCACTCCCGTTCGGGGAAACGAGGCCTGTGGGGTGAGGTCCTTGCAAAGAATGGCAAGCAGCCTGCTCCTTTCGATGAGACGCACGTGTGGTGAGAGAGGCTTGGCAGCAGAGAGGAAGCAAGAGGGGCATCCAGGGAGGGGATGGGCATGCAGCTCGGAGGCCCCAGATCTCCTGCTTCCCAACCCGGGAAGGCCGGCTATGCCCATCAGGCCCCATTCCCAAGTGCACACCCAGCTTCTGGATCTGCCCTTTCCCAGCCATGAAAACACACATAGGCCGTCCCCTGCGCCCTGCCGAGGGGGACCTTCGCTCCCCGGGTGGGCCGAATGGCACGACCGTGTGAGGGGAGAGGAGGCCCTCAGGGAGCTGCCACAGCACAGCAGGGCTCAGGAAAAGGGCCTCTTCTTTCTGCAGGCTGGATGCACACTCGAGTTTCTGCCTGAGGCAGAGAGAGCCTGAGCTCGGCCCTCCCTGGCTGAAGGCAAAGCAGAGAGGTTTTCGCTGGAGCGGGGGCTCCACCGGCTAGCCGACAGGCATGGAAGGTGAAGCCTGGCTGCCACTGAGTTCCTGAGCAGGTTTCCAAGCTGGAGGCCCTCTGGCTCTACAAGCTCGAGAGTCCTGCCTAGGACTTGCCTCTGGCCACCGAGTGGGTGCCAAGGGCCTGTGGGCTGCAGGGTGCTCGGAAGCCGCAGGGGAGGCGTTGGGCACCCAGTGCTCGGTGATGGCAAACGCTGCAGGCCTGAGCCTCCAGGAACTCCTGCAGGGCTTGGGAGGGGGAAAGCTGTCCTTAGCAGAAGGCTCCCTGCCCAGGGCTGCAGGCCTTTGTGGCTGGCTCAGCTGCAGCTTCCTTGCAGGCTGCTGGTCCAGGGGCGTGTGTGCCCTGGTCCAGAGTGCTGCAGGAGGAGGTCCTCTAGCAAGGGGCGAGCAAGCCCCTTGTTCCCTTGGCAGAGACTGGGCTGTGCACACAGAGGCCTGCCAGCAGTGAAGACAGTGCGGGCAGCAAGGGGGTGTGGCAGGCAGCGCCGAGGTGGCAGGAGTCCTGCTTGAGAGTGGGGTCCTGACTGTTTTGTGCTCAGGCCCCAGTGGCCCCGTGCACACACAGCCTCTGGACCTGCAGCTTCCCAGCAGTGCAAGAGACACACAGGCAACCCCCTGGGGCCTCCTCGAAGGAACTGTGCTCTGTCGAGGCCCTGCTGGCTGGCAGGGGCCTAGGCCAGCACAGGCCCTAGGGATGGCTTTGGCCTGCCCTCCACGTTCCTCACTCGGGCCGTTCTGCCTGTCAGGCCCACACTCCCTCGAAGTGTGTCCCTGAGGCCCTTGGACAGTTGGGGAAGCGGAGGCTCTCCCAGCATGGGAGGCCTGCCTAGCACACTGCTCTGGGTCCAAAGAGGAGTCCCTGCACCTCGGGCACCGGGGCTACGTTTTCTGCACACAGGAGACACTTGGCACACACAGTGTTTCCCCATGGAAAGCGGTGTGCCAGGGAGCACCCGCCTGGGACGCAAGGCACCTCTCCCACAGAAGCCCTCCATGCAGGCAGGCTGTCATGGACTCGGCTGCCGGCCTCTGTGGCTGGAGAGACAGCAGCTCCTCTGGAGGCTCTGGGTCAATGTGCACTCCCGTTCGGGGAAACGAGGCCTGTGGGGTGAGGTCCTTGCAAAGAATGGCAAGCAGCCTGCTCCTTTCGATGAGACGCACGTGTGGTGAGAGAGGCTTGGCAGCAGAGAGGAAGCAAGAGGGGCATCCAGGGAGGGGATGGGCATGCAGCTCGGAGGCCCCAGATCTCCTGCTTCCCAACCCGGGAAGGCCGGCTATGCCCATCAGGCCCCATTCCCAAGTGCACACCCAGCTTCTGGATCTGCCCTTTCCCAGCCATGAAAACACACATAGGCCGTCCCCTGCGCCCTGCCGAGGGGGACCTTCGCTCCCCGGGTGGGCCGAATGGCACGACCGTGTGAGGGGAGAGGAGGCCCTCAGGGAGCTGCCACAGCACAGCAGGGCTCAGGAAAAGGGCCTCTTCTTTCTGCAGGCTGGATGCACACTCGAGTTTCTGCCTGAGGCAGAGAGAGCCTGAGCTCGGCCCTCCCTGGCTGAAGGCAAAGCAGAGAGGTTTTCGCTGGAGCGGGGGCTCCACCGGCTAGCCGACAGGCATGGAAGGTGAAGCCTGGCTGCCACTGAGTTCCTGAGCAGGTTTCCAAGCTGGAGGCCCTCTGGCTCTACAAGCTCGAGAGTCCTGCCTAGGACTTGCCTCTGGCCACCGAGTGGGTGCCAAGGGCCTGTGGGCTGCAGGGTGCTCGGAAGCCGCAGGGGAGGCGTTGGGCACCCAGTGCTCGGTGATGGCAAACGCTGCAGGCCTGAGCCTCCAGGAACTCCTGCAGGGCTTGGGAGGGGGAAAGCTGTCCTTAGCAGAAGGCTCCCTGCCCAGGGCTGCAGGCCTTTGTGGCTGGCTCAGCTGCAGCTTCCTTGCAGGCTGCTGGTCCAGGGGCGTGTGTGCCCTGGTCCAGAGTGCTGCAGGAGGAGGTCCTCTAGCAAGGGGCGAGCAAGCCCCTTGTTCCCTTGGCAGAGACTGGGCTGTGCACACAGAGGCCTGCCAGCAGTGAAGACAGTGCGGGCAGCAAGGGGGTGTGGCAGGCAGCGCCGAGGTGGCAGGAGTCCTGCTTGAGAGTGGGGTCCTGACTGTTTTGTGCTCAGGCCCCAGTGGCCCCGTGCACACACAGCCTCTGGACCTGCAGCTTCCCAGCAGTGCAAGAGACACACAGGCAACCCCCTGGGGCCTCCTCGAAGGAACTGTGCTCTGTCGAGGCCCTGCTGGCTGGCAGGGGCCTAGGCCAGCACAGGCCCTAGGGATGGCTTTGGCCTGCCCTCCACGTTCCTCACTCGGGCCGTTCTGCCTGTCAGGCCCACACTCCCTCGAAGTGTGTCCCTGAGGCCCTTGGACAGTTGGGGAAGCGGAGGCTCTCCCAGCATGGGAGGCCTGCCTAGCACACTGCTCTGGGTCCAAAGAGGAGTCCCTGCACCTCGGGCACCGGGGCTACGTTTTCTGCACACAGGAGACACTTGGCACACACAGTGTTTCCCCATGGAAAGCGGTGTGCCAGGGAGCACCCGCCTGGGACGCAAGGCACCTCTCCCACAGAAGCCCTCCATGCAGGCAGGCTGTCATGGACTCGGCTGCCGGCCTCTGTGGCTGGAGAGACAGCAGCTCCTCTGGAGGCTCTGGGTCAATGTGCACTCCCGTTCGGGGAAACGAGGCCTGTGGGGTGAGGTCCTTGCAAAGAATGGCAAGCAGCCTGCTCCTTTCGCTGAGACGCACGTGTGGTGAGAGAGGCTTGGCAGCAGAGAGGAAGCAAGAGGGGCATCCAGGGAGGGGATGGGCATGCAGCTCGGAGGCCCCAGATCTCCTGCTTCCCAACCCGGGAAGGCCGGCTATGCCCATCAGGCCCCATTCCCAAGTGCACACCCAGCTTCTGGATCTGCCCTTTCCCAGCCATGAAAACACACATAGGCCGTCCCCTGCGCCCTGCCGAGGGGGACCTTCGCTCCCCGGGTGGGCCGAATGGCACGACCGTGTGAGGGGAGAGGAGGCCCTCAGGGAGCTGCCACAGCACAGCAGGGCTCAGGAAAAGGGCCTCTTCTTTCTGCAGGCTGGATGCACACTCGAGTTTCTGCCTGAGGCAGAGAGAGCCTGAGCTCGGCCCTCCCTGGCTGAAGGCAAAGCAGAGAGGTTTTCGCTGGAGCGGGGGCTCCACCGGCTAGCCGACAGGCATGGAAGGTGAAGCCTGGCTGCCACTGAGTTCCTGAGCAGGTTTCCAAGCTGGAGGCCCTCTGGCTCTACAAGCTCGAGAGTCCTGCCTAGGACTTGCCTCTGGCCACCGAGTGGGTGCCAAGGGCCTGTGGGCTGCAGGGTGCTCGGAAGCCGCAGGGGAGGCGTTGGGCACCCAGTGCTCGGTGATGGCAAACGCTGCAGGCCTGAGCCTCCAGGAACTCCTGCAGGGCTTGGGAGGGGGAAAGCTGTCCTTAGCAGAAGGCTCCCTGCCCAGGGCTGCAGGCCTTTGTGGCTGGCTCAGCTGCAGCTTCCTTGCAGGCTGCTGGTCCAGGGGCGTGTGTGCCCTGGTCCAGAGTGCTGCAGGAGGAGGTCCTCTAGCAAGGGGCGAGCAAGCCCCTTGTTCCCTTGGCAGAGACTGGGCTGTGCACACAGAGGCCTGCCAGCAGTGAAGACAGTGCGGGCAGCAAGGGGGTGTGGCAGGCAGCGCCGAGGTGGCAGGAGTCCTGCTTGAGAGTGGGGTCCTGACTGTTTTGTGCTCAGGCCCCAGTGGCCCCGTGCACACACAGCCTCTGGACCTGCAGCTTCCCAGCAGTGCAAGAGACACACAGGCAACCCCCTGGGGCCTCCTCGAAGGAACTGTGCTCTGTCGAGGCCCTGCTGGCTGGCAGGGGCCTAGGCCAGCACAGGCCCTAGGGATGGCTTTGGCCTGCCCTCCACGTTCCTCACTCGGGCCGTTCTGCCTGTCAGGCCCACACTCCCTCGAAGTGTGTCCCTGAGGCCCTTGGACAGTTGGGGAAGCGGAGGCTCTCCCAGCATGGGAGGCCTGCCTAGCACACTGCTCTGGGTCCAAAGAGGAGTCCCTGCACCTCGGGCACCGGGGCTACGTTTTCTGCACACAGGAGACACTTGGCACACACAGTGTTTCCCCATGGAAAGCGGTGTGCCAGGGAGCACCCGCCTGGGGCGCAAGGCACCTCTCCCACAGAAGCCCTCCATGCAGGCAGGCTGTCATGGACTCGGCTGCCGGCCTCTGTGGCTGGAGAGACAGCAGCTCCTCTGGAGGCTCTGGGTCAATGTGCACTCCCGTTCGGGGAAACGAGGCCTGTGGGGTGAGGTCCTTGCAAAGAATGGCAAGCAGCCTGCTCCTTTCGCTGAGACGCACGTGTGGTGAGAGAGGCTTGGCAGCAGAGAGGAAGCAAGAGGGGCATCCAGGGAGGGGATGGGCATGCAGCTCGGAGGCCCCAGATCTCCTGCTTCCCAACCCGGGAAGGCCGGCTATGCCCATCAGGCCCCATTCCCAAGTGCACACCCAGCTTCTGGATCTGCCCTTTCCCAGCCATGAAAACACACATAGGCCGTCCCCTGCGCCCTGCCGAGGGGGACCTTCGCTCCCCGGGTGGGCCGAATGGCACGACCGTGTGAGGGGAGAGGAGGCCCTCAGGGAGCTGCCACAGCACAGCAGGGCTCAGGAAAAGGCCCTCTTCTTTCTGCAGGCTGGATGCACACTCGAGTTTCTGCCTGAGGCAGAGAGAGCCTGAGCTCGGCCCTCCCTGGCTGAAGGCAAAGCAGAGAGGTTTTCGCTGGAGCGGGGGCTCCACCGGCTAGCCGACAGGCATGGAAGGTGAAGCCTGGCTGCCACTGAGTTCCTGAGCAGGTTTCCAAGCTGGAGGCCCTCTGGCTCTACAAGCTCGAGAGTCCTGCCTAGGACTTGCCTCTGGCCACCGAGTGGGTGCCAAGGGCCTGTGGGCTGCAGGGTGCTCGGAAGCCGCAGGGGAGGCGTTGGGCACCCAGTGCTCGGTGATGGCAAACGCTGCAGGCCTGAGCCTCCAGGAACTCCTGCAGGGCTTGGGAGGGGGAAAGCTGTCCTTAGCAGAAGGCTCCCTGCCCAGGGCTGCAGGCCTTTGTGGCTGGCTCAGCTGCAGCTTCCTTGCAGGCTGCTGGTCCAGGGGCGTGTGTGCCCTGGTCCAGAGTGCTGCAGGAGGAGGTCCTCTAGCAAGGGGCGAGCAAGCCCCTTGTTCCCTTGGCAGAGACTGGGCTGTGCACACAGAGGCCTGCCAGCAGTGAAGACAGTGCGGGCAGCAAGGGGGTGTGGCAGGCAGCGCCGAGGTGGCAGGAGTCCTGCTTGAGAGTGGGGTCCTGACTGTTTTGTGCTCAGGCCCCAGTGGCCCCGTGCACACACAGCCTCTGGACCTGCAGCTTCCCAGCAGTGCAAGAGACACACAGGCAACCCCCTGGGGCCTCCTCGAAGGAACTGTGCTCTGTCGAGGCCCTGCTGGCTGGCAGGGGCCTAGGCCAGCACAGGCCCTAGGGATGGCTTTGGCCTGCCCTCCACGTTCCTCACTCGGGCCGTTCTGCCTGTCAGGCCCACACTCCCTCGAAGTGTGTCCCTGAGGCCCTTGGACAGTTGGGGAAGCGGAGGCTCTCCCAGCATGGGAGGCCTGCCTAGCACACTGCTCTGGGTCCAAAGAGGAGTCCCTGCACCTCGGGCACCGGGGCTACGTTTTCTGCACACAGGAGACACTTGGCACACACAGTGTTTCCCCATGGAAAGCGGTGTGCCAGGGAGCACCCGCCTGGGGCGCAAGGCACCTCTCCCACAGAAGCCCTCCATGCAGGCAGGCTGTCATGGACTCGGCTGCCGGCCTCTGTGGCTGGAGAGACAGCAGCTCCTCTGGAGGCTCTGGGTCAATGTGCACTCCCGTTCGGGGAAACGAGGCCTGTGGGGTGAGGTCCTTGCAAAATGGCAAGCAGCCTGCTCCTTTCGCTGAGACGCACGTGTGGTGAGAGAGGCTTGGCAGCAGAGAGGAAGCAAGAGGGGCATCCAGGGAGGGGATGGGCATGCAGCTCGGAGGCCCCAGATCTCCTGCTTCCCAACCCGGGAAGGCCGGCTATGCCCATCAGGCCCCATTCCCAAGTGCACACCCAGCTTCTGGATCTGCCCTTTCCCAGCCATGAAAACACACATAGGCCGTCCCCTGCGCCCTGCCGAGGGGGACCTTCGCTCCCCGGGTGGGCCGAATGGCACGACCGTGTGAGGGGAGAGGAGGCCCTCAGGGAGCTGCCACAGCACAGCAGGGCTCAGGAAAAGGCCCTCTTCTTTCTGCAGGCTGGATGCACACTCGAGTTTCTGCCTGAGGCAGAGAGAGCCTGAGCTCGGCCCTCCCTGGCTGAAGGCAAAGCAGAGAGGTTTTCGCTGGAGCGGGGGCTCCACCGGCTAGCCGACAGGCATGGAAGGTGAAGCCTGGCTGCCACTGAGTTCCTGAGCAGGTTTCCAAGCTGGAGGCCCTCTGGCTCTACAAGCTCGAGAGTCCTGCCTAGGACTTGCCTCTGGCCACCGAGTGGGTGCCAAGGGCCTGTGGGCTGCAGGGTGCTCGGAAGCCGCAGGGGAGGCGTTGGGCACCCAGTGCTCGGTGATGGCAAACGCTGCAGGCCTGAGCCTCCAGGAACTCCTGCAGGGCTTGGGAGGGGGAAAGCTGTCCTTAGCAGAAGGCTCCCTGCCCAGGGCTGCAGGCCTTTGTGGCTGGCTCAGCTGCAGCTTCCTTGCAGGCTGCTGGTCCAGGGGCGTGTGTGCCCTGGTCCAGAGTGCTGCAGGAGGAGGTCCTCTAGCAAGGGGCGAGCAAGCCCCTTGTTCCCTTGGCAGAGACTGGGCTGTGCACACAGAGGCCTGCCAGCAGTGAAGACAGTGCGGGCAGCAAGGGGGTGTGGCAGGCAGCGCCGAGGTGGCAGGAGTCCTGCTTGAGAGTGGGGTCCTGACTGTTTTGTGCTCAGGCCCCAGTGGCCCCGTGCACACACAGCCTCTGGACCTGCAGCTTCCCAGCAGTGCAAGAGACACACAGGCAACCCCCTGGGGCCTCCTCGAAGGAACTGTGCTCTGTCGAGGCCCTGCTGGCTGGCAGGGGCCTAGGCCAGCACAGGCCCTAGGGATGGCTTTGGCCTGCCCTCCACGTTCCTCACTCGGGCCGTTCTGCCTGTCAGGCCCACACTCCCTCGAAGTGTGTCCCTGAGGCCCTTGGACAGTTGGGGAAGCGGAGGCTCTCCCAGCATGGGAGGCCTGCCTAGCACACTGCTCTGGGTCCAAAGAGGAGTCCCTGCACCTCGGGCACCGGGGCTACGTTTTCTGCACACAGGAGACACTTGGCACACACAGTGTTTCCCCATGGAAAGCGGTGTGCCAGGGAGCACCCGCCTGGGGCGCAAGGCACCTCTCCCACAGAAGCCCTCCATGCAGGCAGGCTGTCATGGACTCGGCTGCCGGCCTCTGTGGCTGGAGAGACAGCAGCTCCTCTGGAGGCTCTGGGTCAATGTGCACTCCCGTTCGGGGAAACGAGGCCTGTGGGGTGAGGTCCTTGCAAAGAATGGCAAGCAGCCTGCTCCTTTCGCTGAGACGCACGTGTGGTGAGAGAGGCTTGGCAGCAGAGAGGAAGCAAGAGGGGCATCCAGGGAGGGGATGGGCATGCAGCTCGGAGGCCCCAGATCTCCTGCTTCCCAACCCGGGAAGGCCGGCTATGCCCATCAGGCCCCATTCCCAAGTGCACACCCAGCTTCTGGATCTGCCCTTTCCCAGCCATGAAAACACACATAGGCCGTCCCCTGCGCCCTGCCGAGGGGGACCTTCGCTCCCCGGGTGGGCCGAATGGCACGACCGTGTGAGGGGAGAGGAGGCCCTCAGGGAGCTGCCACAGCACAGCAGGGCTCAGGAAAAGGCCCTCTTCTTTCTGCAGGCTGGATGCACACTCGAGTTTCTGCCTGAGGCAGAGAGAGCCTGAGCTCGGCCCTCCCTGGCTGAAGGCAAAGCAGAGAGGTTTTCGCTGGAGCGGGGGCTCCACCGGCTAGCCGACAGGCATGGAAGGTGAAGCCTGGCTGCCACTGAGTTCCTGAGCAGGTTTCCAAGCTGGAGGCCCTCTGGCTCTAA
>NW_026648438.1:0-73266 GCF_030028045.1 Hippopotamus amphibius kiboko | reverse complement strand
TCCTCATGCGGGTCACCAGTGTGTTGAGGCCCTCACGGCAGCCATGTTTCACCTAGGCCTGGGCACACCCCACCCAGTGGGGTTTCAACTCACGAATGGCACCCATGTAGTGAGGCCTTCATGGCTGCTGGTTGTCACCTTGGCCCAGTCATACACCACCCAGTGGGATGCCACCACACAGGCGGTAACCAGCGTGGCGAGGCTGTCACAGCTGCTCAGGGTGTCATTTGGCCCAGTCCACAGCCATCGCACAGCTGGGTGCCACCTCGTTCTAGCCACCCACGTGGCAAGTCATCTCAGTCACCATGTTTCACTTTGGCCCCATCACTCTAGGCCTGGTAGGGTGCGACCTCACATGTGCTACCCACATGGTGAGGCAGTAACGGCCATAGTGTTTTACCTCATCCCCATGACACCATGCCCAGTGGGGTGTCATCTCTTGTGTGCCATCCATGTGGCAAGCCCATCATGGCTGCCGGGTGTCACCTCAGCCCAATCACACCCTACCTGGCAGGGCTAACCTCACGCATGCCACCCACATTGCAAGTCCAATGTGGTCGCTGTGTCATGTCAACCCAGTCACAACACACCATGCAGGATTCCAAATCGCATGGGTCACCTGTGTTGTGAGGCCTTCACAGCCGCTGAGTGTCTCCTCGGCCTGGGTACACCTTGCCCATTGGGATGTCACCTAGCATGTGCCACCCACATGGTGCAGCACTCACGGCCACCAATATTCAGCCGCGTCACTCCCTGCCCAGGAGAATGTCACCTCAACATGGCACCTGCATGGCAAGGTGGTCACACCGCTGGGTGTCACGTCTGCATGGTCACACCCCATCCCGCAGGTTGCCACCTGGCAAAGGTCAACTGCATGGTGAGGCTGTCATGGCTGCCAGATGTCTCCTCTGCCTGAGCACACACTGCCTGGTGGGGAGCCACCATGCACAGATCACCCACGTGATGAGGCCCTCACAGCTGCTGGGTGTCACCTTGGTTGCTTCACACACCACCCAGTGGGGTACCACCTCGTATGGGTCACCTGCATGGAGAAGCCATCACTGCCACTGGGTGACAGCTTAGCTCAGTCACACCATGTCTTGTGGGGAGCCACCTCACTTGGGTCACCCATGTGGTGAGGCTGTCATAGCCATGGGATGTCACCTTGACCCCTTCATAGCTTTCACAGCAGGGTGCCACCACGCTGGAGCCACCTAAGAGGCAAGGGATCATGACCATCATGTGTCATCTCAGCCACGTCACACCCCACCAGGCAATGTGCTACCTCACCCATGTCACCAGCATGGTGAGGCTATCAAGGCCGCGAGGTGTCACCTAAGCCCACTCAGACACTGCCCCATGGGGTGCTACATAGTGCATGCTACTCACATGGCTAGGCCATCATGGCCACCGGGTGTCACTTCAGCCCCGTCATTCCCCACCCTGCCAGGTGCCACCTTGATGTGCCACCCACATAGCTAGGCAATCACACCACTAGGTGCCACCTTGTCCCTGTGACACCACACCTGGCACCATGTCATCTCTTGTGTGTCCCCCATGTAGTGAGGCCATCACGGCCCCTGGGTGTCACCTCTTCCTGGTCAATACCCACCTGCCAGGGTGTCAACTAGCATGTGCTTCCCTCAGGACGAGACCATCACAGCCACCAGGTGTCACCTCAGCCCGATCACACACTGCACAGTGGGGTGTCACCTGGTGCATGCCACCTGTGCTGCAAGTCTGTCTCGGTCAAAGTGTGTCACCTCAACCCGGGCATACCCCACCATGTGAGATGCCACCTCGCATGGTTACTCACGTTGTGAGCACCTCTATGCCACCAGATGTCACCTTGGCCTGGTTACACCCTGCCAGGCAGGGTGCCAGCTCATGTGGGTCACCCATGTGGTGAGGTCCTCATGGCCACTGGGCATCACCTTGGACCAGTCACACACCACCTAACGGGGTGCCACTTTGCAAGGGTCACCCATGTGATGTGGCTCTCACAGCTGCTGTGGATCACTTTGGCCTGGTCACACTGCAGCCTGCAGGGTGCAATCTCACACTTGCTACGATTGTGGTGAGGCTGTCATGGCCACCAGGTGTCACCTTGGCCTGGTCACAACCCACACAGCATGGTGCCACCTCTTGCAGGTCACCCATGTGGCAAGGCCATCACTGCTGCCGGGTGTCACCTCAGCTCGGTCACAACCTGCCAGCAGGAAGCCACCTAGTATAGGTCACCAGGGTTGCAAGGCTGTCACAGCCACAGGGTGTCCATTGACCCTATCACACCTTGCCTGGCAGGGTGCTACCATGTGTGTGCCACCCAAGTGGTGAGGCCATCACAGACACCAGGTGCCACCTCGGCCCTGTAACACCCCACCTGGTGGGGTGCAACCTTGCACTTGCCACCCATGTAGCTGGGCCATCACAGCACCATGGGTCACCTCGGCACCCTTACACCCTGCCCAGAGCGGTGGCACTTTGCAGGTTCCACCCACATTGCAAGGCCATTACAGCTGCTGGGTGTCACTTCAGCCCCACCACACCCTGCCTGGTGGGGTGTCAACTCATGTGATTCACCCATGTGGTGAGGCCACCAGGGATATCAGGCCTCACCTCAGCCCAGGCACATCCACCCTGTGGGGTGCCACCTTACATGTGTAAGCCATGTGGTGAGGCCGTCAGTGTTGCCAGGTCTCACCTCAGCCCAGGGACACCATGTGCGGCCTGGAGCCACTTCATGCATGCCACCCACATGGCAAGGCCATGATGGCCACAGGGTGTCACCTAGGATTATCAAACACAGCCCAACAGTGTACCACCTTGCGCATGCCATGCATGTGGTGATGCTGTCATGACCATCAGGTATCACCTTGAATTGGGCACATCCCATCAGGCAGGGTGCCATCTCATGAGGGTCACCTGGGTTGCGAGGCCCTCTCAGCCACCAGGTGGCACCTAGGCCCATGCACACCCCACCCACCAGAGTGCCATCTCACAAGGGTCACACTTGTGGCATGGCCCTCATGGCAACAGGCTGTCACCTAGGCCCAGGCACATCCAGCCCAACAGGATGCCACCACGCATGGGTCACCCATGTGGTGAGGCTGTAATGGCTGCCAGATGTCACCTCAGCTCAGTCACACCCTGCCCGGCAAAAAGCCACCTCACATGGGTCACCCGTGTTGAGAGGCTGTCACAACCACGGGGTGTCCATTGGCCCCATCACACCCTGCTGGCAGGGTGCCATATCATGCATACCACCCAAGTGCTGAGGTCATTATGGTCACAAGGTGTAACCTCGGTCCAGTAACACGCCACCCAGATGGGTGCACCCTTGCACTTGTCACACACATAGCTGCACCGTCAAAGCCACCGGGTGTCACCTAAACCCCCTCACCTCAAACCTGCAGTGTGCCACTTTGCATGTGCCACCCATGTTGCAAGGCCATTATGGCTGCCAGATGTCACCTCAGATCCATCACACCCCACCTAGCAGGGTGCCACCTCACATCAGTCACCCACGTGCTGAGGCCATCAGGGCTGCCAGGTGTCACATCAACCTGGGCATATCCACCCAGTGGGGTGCCACCTCACATAGGTAACCCACGTGGCAAGTACATCATAGCTGCTGGCTGTCACCTCAGCCCAGGCACACGCCACCAGATGGGGAGCCACCTTGCACCTGTCACCCGAGTGGCAAGGCCATCACAGAAGCTGTGTTTGACCTTGGCCTGGGCACATGCCACCTGGTGGGATGCCACCACACCAGGGTCACCTATGTGGTGAGGCTGACATTCCATTGGGTTTCACCTCAGCCCAGTCACACATCACCTGGGGGCTGCCACCTCGCATGGGTCACCCACATGTTGATGCCCTCATGAATGCTGGGATTCACTTTTGCCTGGGCACACACCAACTGGAGGAGTGCCACATACTGTGGTGCATCTGCCTGATGAGGCCTGCATGGCAGCTGGGTGTCACCTAGACCTGGTCACACCCCACCCATCATGGTGACACTTCGCACATGCCACCTGCATGGCGATGTGGTCAGGAGGCCGAGTTTCACCTTGGCTACTTCAAAACCTGCCCAGTGGGGAGCCACATCATGCAGGTGATGCACGTTGCAAGACCCTCATGGCCAGGGTGTCACTTAGGCCTGGTCACACCCCACGCCACAGAGTGCCATTTTACACATATCACGCATGAGGCAAGGCCGTAATGGTCACTGGGTGTCACCTCGGCCCAGTTACACACTGCCTGGCTGTGTGCCACCATGTGTGGGTCTCCCGTGTGGCTAGGCCTTCATGCCCACTGGGTTTCACCTCAGAACTGGCACAACCTGCCCAGCTGGGTGCAACCTCATGTGGGTCACCCACGTATTGAGGCCATAATGGAAGTGCGGTTTGACCTCGGCCTGGGCAAATCCCACCCAGAGGGATGCCACTCCACATGTGCCACCCGCATGGTGAGGCCATCATGGCCAGCAGGTGTCACCTCGGCCTTGGGACACTCTGCCCAGTGGAGAGCAACCTCATGCATGCCACCCTTGCGGTGAGGCCTTGTACAGGTCACCTGCATCGTGAGGCCATCACAGCCACCAGGTGTCACTTTGGCACAGTCATGTGCTGCCCAACAGGTGGCCACATCACACTGGTCACCCACGTGGTAAGGCTGTCATGGCCCCTGAGTGTCACCTTGGCCTGGGCACACCCAACCCGGTGGGGTGCCACCCATGTGGTGAGGCCATCACAGAACCTGTGTTTGACCTTGGCCCACAAACACCTGCCCAGTGGGGTTCCAGCCTGCCAGGGTCACCCATGTGGTGAGGCCAACACACTGCCAGGTGTCACCTAGGCCTGGGCACACCTCACCTGGTGGGATGCTACATCTCATTGGTCACCCGCATCTTCAGGACATTACTGTGGCCTGGTGGAAACTCGGCCCCATCACTCCCTACCTGGTGGGGTGCTACCTCATACAGGCCACCCACATGGCAAGGCCGTCACAGCCACCAGGTGTCACCTCAGCCCCATTGCACTCCACCCATCAGGTGGCCACCTCACACGGGTCACCTGTGTGGCAAACCCATCATGGCCGCCAGGTGTCACTTCAGTCCTGTCAATCTCCACCAGGTCAGGTACCACCTCACATATGTCACCAGCATGGCAAGGTCATCAAGACCATGGTGTGTCACCTCAGCCCCATGACACACCACCTGGCATGGTGAAACCTTGCATGAGCCACCCGCGTGGTGAGGACATCACAGCCACTGGGTGTCAAAATGGCCCAGACACACGCCTCATGGTGGAATGCCACCTCATGCAGGTCACCCATGTGGTGAGGCCGTCACAGCCACCACGTGTCACCTCGGCCCCAGCTCTGCCAACCTGATGGGGTGCTACCTCACATGTGCCACCCACATGACAATGCAGTCACAGCCACTAGCTGTCACCTCATCCCCATGACACCACACCTGGTGGGGTGTCATCTCTTGCATGCCACCCATGTGATGAGGACACCACAGCCACCAGGTGTCACCTTAGCTCAATCACACTCTGTCCTCCAGTGTGTCACCTCATGCAAGCCACCCGTGTGGTGAGTCCATCACAGTCATCAGGTGTCACCTCAACCCAGGTGCACCTCGCCGTGTGCAATGCCACTTCGCACGAGTCACCTGAAATGTGAGGCCATCATGGCTGCCAGGTGTCACCTAGGCCTGGGCACACCCCACCTGGTGGGATGCTACCTCTCATTGGTCACCCGCATGTTGAGGACATTACAGTGGCCTGGTGGAACCTCGGCCCCATCACTCCCTACCTGGTGGGGTGCTACCTCGTACATGCCAACCACATGGCAAGGCCATCACAGCCACAAGGTGTCACCTCAGCCTGGTCACACCCTCCCCAGTGGAGTGTCACCTTACACATGCCACCCATATTGCTCATCTGTCACATAAACCATGTGTCACCTCAACCTGGGTGCACCCCACCCAGCACTGGTAACCCACGTTGCAGGGCAATCATAGCAACCAGGTGTCACCTCGGCATGGGCACACCCCACCCAGCAGGATACCACCTCATGCGGGTCACCAGTGTGTTGAGGCCCTCACGGCCGCCATGTTTCACCTAGGCCTGGGCACACCCCACCCAGTGGGGTTTCAACTCACGAATGTCACCCATGTAGTGAGGCCTTCATGGCTGCTGGTTGTCACCTTGGCCCAGTCATACACCACCCAGTGGGATGCCACCACACAGCGGTAACCAGCGTGGCGAGGCTGTCACAGCTGCCAGGTGTCATTTTGGCCCGTTCACACCACGCACAGCTGGGTGCCACCTCGTGCTAGCCACCCACGTGGCAAGTCATCTCAGCCACCATGTTTCACTTTGGCCCCATCACTCTAGGCCTGGTAGGGTGCGACCTCATGTGCTACCCACATGGTGAGGCAGTAACGGCCATAGTGTTTTACCTCATCCCCATGACACCATGCCCAGTGGGGTGTCATCTCTTGTGTGCCATCCATGTGGCAAGCCCATCATGGCTGCCGGGTGTCACCTCAGCCCAATCACACCCTACCTGGCAGGGCTAACCTCACGCATGCCACCCACATTGCAAGTCCAATGTGGTCGCTGTGTCATGTCAACCCAGTCACAACACACCATGCAGGATTCCAAATCGCATGGGTCACCTGTGTTGTGAGGCCTTCACAGCCACTGAGTGTCACCTCGGCCTGGGTACACCTTGCCCATTGGGATGTCACCTAGCATGTGCCACCCACATGGTGCAGCACTCACGGCCACCAATATTCAGCCCCGTCACTCCCTGCCCAGGAGAATGTCACCTCAACATGGCACCTGCATGGCAAGGTGGTCACACCGCTGGGTGTCACGTCTGCATGGTCACACCCCATCCCGCAGGTTGCCACCTGGCAAAGGTCAACTGCATGGTGAGGCTGTCATGGCTGCCAGATGTCTCCTCTGCCTGAGCACACACTGCCTGGTGGGGAGCCACCATGCACAGATCACCCACGTGATGAGGCCCTCACAGCTTCTGGGTGTCACCTTGGTTGCTTCACACACCACCCAGTGGGGTACCACCTCGTATGGGTCACCTGCATGGAGAAGCCATCACTGCCACTGGGTGACAGCTTAGCTCAGTCACACCATGTCTTGTGGGGAGCCACCTCACTTGGGTCACCCATGTGGTGAGGCTGTCATAGCCATGGGATGTCACCTTGACCCCTTCATAGCTTTCACAGCAGGGTGCCACCACGCTGGAGCCACCTAAGAGGCAAGGGATCATGACCACCATGTGTCATCTCAGCCACGTCACACCCCACCAGGCAAGGTGCTACCTCACCCATGTCACCAGCATGGTGAGGCTATCAAGGCCGCGAGGTGTCACCTAAGCCCACTCAGACACTGCCCCATGGGGTGCTACATAGTGCATGCTACTCACATGGCTAGGCCATCATGGCCACTGGGTGTCACTTCAGCCCCGTCATTCCCCACCCTGCCAGGTGCCACCTTGATGTGCCACCCGCATAGCTAGGCAATCACACCACTAGGTGCCACCTTGTCCCTGTGACACCACACCTGGCACCATGTCATCTCTTGTGTGTCCCCCATGTAGTGAGGCCATCACGGCCACTGGGTGTCACCTCTTCCTGGTCAATACCCACCTGCCAGGGTGTCAACTAGCATGTGCTTCCCTCAGGACGAGACCATCACAGCCACCAGGTGTCACCTCAGCCCGATCACACACTGCACAGTGGGGTGTCACCTGGTGCATGCCACCTGTGCTGCAAGTCTGTCTCGGTCAAAGTGTGTCACCTCAACCCGGGCATACCCCACCATGTGAGATGCCACCTCGCATGGTTACTCACGTTGTGAGCACCTCTATGCCACCAGATGTCACCTTGGCCTGGTTACACCCTGCCAGGCAGGGTGCCAGCTCATGTGGGTCACCCATGTGGTGAGGTCCTCATGGCCACTGGGCATCACCTTGGACCAGTCACACACCACCTAACGGGGTGCCACTTTGCAAGGGTCACCCATGTGATGTGGCTCTCACAGCTGCTGTGGATCACTTTGGCCTGGTCACACTGCAGCCTGCAGGGTGCAATCTCACACTTGCTACGATTGTGGTGAGGCTGTCATGGCCACCAGGTGTCACCTTGGCCTGGTCACAACCCACACAGCATGGTGCCACCTCTTGCAGGTCACCCATGTGGCAAGGCCATCACTGCTGCCGGGTGTCACCTCAGCTCGGTCACAACCTGCCAGCAGGAAGCCACCTAGTATAGGTCACCAGGGTTGCAAGGCTGTCACAGCCACAGGGTGTCCATTGACCCTATCGCACCTTGCCTGGCAGGGTGCTACCATGTGTGTGCCACCCAAGTGGTGAGGCCATCACAGACACCAGGTGCCACCTCGGCCCTGTAACACCCCACCTGGTGGGGTGCAACCTTGCACTTGCCACCCATGTAGCTGGGCCATCACAGCACCATGGGTCACCTCGGCACCCTTACACCCTGCCCAGAGCGGTGGCACTTTGCAGGTTCCACCCACAATGCAAGGCCATTACAGCTGCTGGGTGTCACTTCAGCCCCACCACACCCTGCCTGGTGGGGTGTAAACTCATGTGATTCACCCATGTGGTGAGGCCACCAGGGATATCAGGCCTCACCTCAGCCCAGGCACATCCACCCTGTGGGGTGCCACCTTACATGTGTAAGCCATGTGGTGAGGCTGTCAGTGTTGCCAGGTCTCACCTCAGCCCAGGGACACCATGTGCGGCCTGGAGCCACTTCATGCATGCCACCCACATAGCAAGGCCATGATGGCCACAGGGTGTCACCTAGGATTATCAAACACAGCCCAACAGTGTACCACCTTGCGCATGCCATGCATGTGGTGATGCTGTCATGACCATCAGGTATCACCTTGAATTGGGCACATCCCATCAGGCAGGGTGCCATCTCATGAGGGTCACCTAGGTTGCGAGGCCCTCTCAGCCACCAGGTGGCACCTAGGCCCATGCACACCCCACCCACCAGAGTGCCATCTCACAAGGGTCACACTTGTGGCATGGCCCTCATGGCAACAGGCTGTCACCTAGGCCCAGGCACATCCAGCCCAACAGGATGCCACCACGCATGGGTCACCCATGTGGTGAGGCTGTAATGGCTGCCAGATGTCACCTCAGCTCAGTCACACCCTGCCCGGCAAAAAGCCACCTCACATGGGTCACCCGTGTTGAGAGGCTGTCACAACCACGGGGTGTCCATTGGCCCCATCACACCCTGCTGGCAGGGTGCCACATCATGCATACCACCCAAGTGCTGAGGTCATTATGGTCACAAGGTGTAACCTCGGTCCAGTAACACGCCACCCAGATGGGTGCACCCTTGCACTTGTCACACACATAGCTGCACCGTCAAAGCCACCGGGTGTCACCTAAACCCCCTCACCTCAAACCTGCAGTGTGCCACTTTGCATGTGCCACCCATGTTGCAAGGCCATTATGGCTGCCAGATGTCACCTCAGATCCATCACACCCCACCTAGCAGGGTGCCACCTCACATCAGTCACCCACGTGCTGAGGACATCAGGGCTGCCAGGTGTCACATCAACCTGGGCATATCCACCCAGTGGGGTGCCACCTCACATAGGTAACCCACGTGGCAAGTACATCATAGCTGCTGGCTGTCACCTCAGCCCAGGCACATGCCACCAGATGGGGAGCCACCTTGCACCTGTCACCCGAGTGGCAAGGCCATCACAGAAGCTGTGTTTGACCTTGGCCTGGGCACATGCCGCCTGGTGGGATGCCACCACACCAGGGTCACCTATGTGGTGAGGCTGACATTCCATTGGGTTTCACCTCAGCCCAGTCACACATCACCTGGGGGCTGCCACCTCGCATGGGTCACCCACATGTTGATGCCCTCATGAATGCTGGGATTCACTTTTGCCTGGGCACACACCAACTGGAGGAGTGCCACATACTGTGGTGCATCTGCCTGATGAGGCCTGCATGGCAGCTGGGTGTCACCTAGACCTGGTCACACCCCACCCATCACGGTGACACTTCGCACATGCCACCTGCTTGGCGATGTGCTCAGGAGGCCAAGTTTCACCTCGGCTACTTCACACCCTGCCCAGTGGGGAGCCACATCATGCAGGTGATGCACGTGGCAAGACCCTCATGGCCAGGGTGTCACTTAGGCCTGGTCACACCCCACGCCACAGAGTGCCATTTTACACATATCTCCCATGAGGCAAGGCCGTAATGGTCACTGGGTGTCACCTCGGCCCAGTTACACACTGCCTGGCTGTGTGCCACCATGTGTGGGTCTCCCGTGTGGCTAGGCCTTCATGCCCACTGGGTTTCACCTCAGAACTGGCACAACCTGCCCAGCTGGGTGCAACCTCATGTGGGTCACCCACGTATTGAGGCCATAATGGAAGTGGGGTTTGACCTCGGCCTGGGCAAATCCCACCCAGAGGGATGCCACTCCACATGTGCCATCTGCATGGTGAGGCCATCATGGCCAGCAGGTGTCACCTCGGCCTTGGGACACTCTGCCCAGTGGAGAGCAACCTCATGCATGCCACACTTGCGGTGAGGTATTGTACAGGTCACCTGCATGGTGAGGCCATCAAAGCCACCAGGTGTCACTTTGGCACAGTCATGTGCTGCCCAACAGGTTGCCACATCACACTGGTCACCCACGTGGTAAGGCTGTCATGGCCCCTGAGTGTCACCTTGGCCTGGGCACACCCAACCCGGTGGGGTGCCACCCATGTGGTGAGGCCATCACAGAACCTGTGTTTGACCTTGGCCCACAAACACCTGCCCAGTGGGGTTCCAGCCTGCCAGGGTCACCCATGTGGTGAGGCCAACACACTGCCAGGTGTCACCTAGGCCTGGGCACACCCCACCTGGTGGGATGCTACATCTCATTGGTCACCCGCATGTTCAGGATATTACTGTGGCCTGGTGGAAACTTGGCCCCATCACTCCCTACCTGGTGGGGTGCTACCTCATACAGGTCACTCACATGGCAAGGCCGTCACAGCCACCAGGTGTCACCTCATCCCCATTGCACTCCACCCATCAGGGGGCCACCTCACACGGGTCACCTGTGTGGCAAACCCATCATGGCCGCCAGGTGTCACTTCAGTCCTGTCAATCTCCACCAGGTCAGGTACCACCTCACATATGTCACCAGCATGGCAAGGTCATCATGACCATGGTGTGTCACCTCAGCCCCATGACACACCACCTGGCATGGTGAAACCTTGCATGAGCCACCCGCGTGGTGAGGACATCACAGCCACTGGGTGTCAAAATGGCCCAGACACACGCCTCATGGTGGAATGCCACCTCATGCAGGTCACCCATGTGGTGAGGCCGTCACAGCCACCATGTGTCACCTCGGCCCCAAACTGCCTACCTGATGGGGTGCTACCTCACATGTGCCACCCACATGACAATGCAGTCAAGCCACTAGCTGTCACCTCATCCCCATGACACCACACCTGGTGGGGTGTCATCTCTTGCATGCCACCCATGTGATGAGGACACCACAGCCACCAGGTGTCACCTTAGCTCAATCACACTCTGTCCTCCAGTGTGTCACCTCATGCAAGCCACCCATGTGGTGAGTCCATCACAGTCATCAGGTGTCACCTCAACCCAGGTGCACCTCGCCGTGTGCAATGCCACTTCGCATGAGTCACCTGAAATGTGAGGCCATCATGGCTGCCAGGTGTCACCTAGGCCTGGGCACACCCCACCTGGTGGGATGCTACCTCTCATTGGTCACCCGCATGTTCAGGACATTACAGTGGCCTGGTGGAACCTCGGCCCCATCACTCCCTACCTGGTGGGGTTCTACCTCGTACATGCCAACCACATGGCAAGGCCATCACAGCCACAAGGTGTCACCTCAGCCTGTTCACACCCTCCCCAGTGGAGTGTCACCTTACACATGCCACCCATATTGCTCATCTGTCACATAAACCATGTGTCACCTCAACCTGGGTGCACCCCACCCAGCACTGGTAACCCACGTTGCAGGGCAATCATAGCAACCAGGTGTCACCTCAGCATGGGCACACCCCACCCAGCAGGATACCACCTCATGCGGGTCACCAGTGTGTTGAGGCCCTCACGGCCGCCATGTTTCACCTAGGCCTGGGCACACCCCACCCAGTGGGGTTTCAACTCATGAATGTCACCCATGTAGTGAGTCCTTCATGGCTGCTGGTTGTCACCTTGGCCCAGTCATACACCACCCAGTGGGATGCCACCACACAGCGGTAACCAGCGTGGTGAGGCTGTCACAGCTGCCAGGTGTCATTTTGGCCCGTTCACACCACGCACAGCTGGGTGCCACCTCGTGCTAGCCACCCACGTGGCAAGTCATCTCAGCCACCATGTTTCACTTTGGCCCCATCACTCTAGGCCTGGTAGGGTGCGACCTCACATGTGCTACCCACATGGTGAGGCAGTAACGGCCATAGTGTTTTACCTCATCCCCATGACACCATGCCCAGTGGGGTGTCATCTCTTGTGTGCCATCCATGTGGCAAGCCCATCATGGCTGCCGGGTGTCACCTCAGCCCAATCACACCCTACCTGGCAGGGCTAACCTCACGAATGCCACCCACATTGCAAGTCCAATGTGGTCGCTGTGTCATGTCAACCCAGTCACAACACACCATGCAGGATTCCAAATCGCATGGGTCACCTGTGTTGTGAGGCCTTCACAGCCACTGAGTGTCTCCTCGGCCTGGGTACACCTTGCCCATTGGGATGTCACCTAGCATGTGCCACCCACATGGTGCAGCACTCACGGCCACCAATATTCAGCCGTGTCACTCTCTGCCCAGGAGAATGTCACCTCAACATGGCACCTGCATGGCAAGGTGGTCACACCGCTGGGTGTCACGTCTGCATGGTCACACCCCATCCCGCAGGTTGCCACCTGGCAAAGGTCAACTGCATGGTGAGGCTGTCATGGCTGCCAGATGTCTCCTCTGCCTGAGCACACACTGCCTGGTGGGGAGCCACCATGCACAGATCACCCACGTGATGAGGCCCTCACAGCTGCTGGGTGTCACCTTGGTTGCTTCACACACCACCCAGTGGGGTACCACCTCGTATGGGTCACCTGCATGGAGAAGCCATCACTGCCACTGGGTGACAGCTTAGCTCAGTCACACCATGTCTTGTGGGGAGCCACCTCACTTGGGTCACCCATGTGGTGAGGCTGTCATAGCCATGGGATGTCACCTTGACCCCTTCATAGCTTTCACAGCAGGGTGCCACCACGCTGGAGCCACCTAAGAGGCAAGGGATCATGACCACCATGTGTCATCTCAGCCACGTCACACCCCACCAGGCAAGGTGCTACCTCACCCATGTCACCAGCATGGTGAGGCTATCAAGGCCGCGAGGTGTCACCTAAGCCCACTCAGACACTGCCCCATGGGGTGCTACATAGTGCATGCTACTCACATGGCTAGGCCATCATGGCCACTGGGTGTCACTTCAGCCCCGTCATTCCCCACCCTGCCAGGTGCCACCTTGATGTGCCACCCGCATAGCTAGGCAATCACACCACTAGGTGCCACCTTGTCCCTGTGACACCACACCTGGCACCATGTCATCTCTTGTGTGTCCCCCATGTAGTGATGCCATCACGGCCACTGGGTGTCACCTCTTCCTGGTCAATACCCACCTGCCAGGGTGTCAACTAGCATGTGCTTCCCTCAGGACGAGACCATCACAGCCACCAGGTGTCACCTCAGCCCGATCACACACTGCACAGTGGGGTGTCACCTGGTGCATGCCACCTGTGCTGCAAGTCTGTCTCGGTCAAAGTGTGTCACCTCAACCCGGGCATACCCCACCATGTGAGATGCCACCTCGCATGGTTACTCACGTTGTGAGCACCTCTATGCCACCAGATGTCACCTTGGCCTGGTTACACCCTGCCAGGCAGGGTGCCAGCTCATGTGGGTCACCCATGTGGTGAGGTCCTCATGGCCACTGGGCATCACCTTGGACCAGTCACACACCACCTAACGGGGTGCCACTTTGCAAGGGTCACCCATGTGATGTGGCTCTCACAGCTGCTGTGGATCACTTTGGCCTGGTCACACTGCAGCCTGCAGGGTGCAATCTCACACTTGCTACGATTGTGGTGAGGCTGTCATGGCCACCAGGTGTCACCTTGGCCTGGTCACAACCCACACAGCATGGTGCCACCTCTTGCAGGTCACCCATGTGGCAAGGCCATCACTGCTGCCGGGTGTCACCTCAGCTCGGTCACAACCTGCCAGCAGGAAGCCACCTAGTATAGGTCACCAGGGTTGCAAGGCTGTCACAGCCACAGGGTGTCCATTGACCCTATCGCACCTTGCCTGGCAGGGTGCTACCATGTGTGTGCCACCCAAGTGGTGAGGCCATCACAGACACCAGGTGCCACCTCGGCCCTGTAACACCCCACCTGGTGGGGTGCAACCTTGCACTTGCCACCCATGTAGCTGGGCCATCACAGCACCATGGGTCACCTCGGCACCCTTACACCCTGCCCAGAGCGGTGGCACTTTGCAGGTTCCACCCACATTGCAAGGCCATTACAGCTGCTGGGTGTCACTTCAGCCCCACCACACCCTGCCTGGTGGGGTGTCAACTCATGTGATTCACCCATGTGGTGAGGCCACCAGGGATATCAGGCCTCACCTCAGCCCAGGCACATCCACCCTGTGGGGTGCCACCTTACATGTGTAAGCCATGTGGTGAGGCTGTCAGTGTTGCCAGGTCTCACCTCAGCCCAGGGACACCATGTGCGGCCTGGAGCCACTTCATGCATGCCACCCACATAGCAAGGCCATGATGGCCACAGGGTGTCACCTAGGATTATCAAACACAGCCCAACAGTGTACCACCTTGCGCATGCCATGCATGTGGTGATGCTGTCATGACCATCAGGTATCACCTTGAATTGGGCACATCCCATCAGGCAGGGTGCCATCTCGTGAGGGTCACCTGGGTTGCGAGGCCCTCTCAGCCACCAGGTGGCACCTAGGCCCATGCACACCCCACCCACCAGAGTGCCATCTCACAAGGGTCACACTTGTGGCATGGCCCTCATGGCAACAGGCTGTCACCTAGGCCCAGGCACATCCAGCCCAACAGGATGCCACCACGCATGGGTCACCCATGTGGTGAGGCTGTAATGGCTGCCAGATGTCACCTCAGCTCAGTCACACCCTGCCCGGCAAAAAGCCACCTCACATGGGTCACCCGTGTTGAGAGGCTGTCACAACCACGGGGTGTCCATTGGCCCCATCACACCCTGCTGGCAGGGTGCCACATCATGCATACCACCCAAGTGCTGAGGTCATTATGGTCACAAGGTGTAACCTCGGTCCAGTAACACGCCACCCAGATGGGTGCACCCTTGCACTTGTCACACACATAGCTGCACCGTCAAAGCCACTGGGTGTCACCTACACACCCTCACCACCCACCTGCAGTGTGCCACTTTGCATGTGCCACCCATGTTGCAAGGCCATTATGGCTGCCAGATGTCACCTCAGATCCATCACACCCCACCTAGCAGGGTGCCACCTCACATCAGTCACCCACGTGCTGAGGCCATCAGGGCTGCCAGGTGTCACATCAACCTGGGCATATCCACCCAGTGGGGTGCCACCTCACATAGGTAACCCACGTGGCAAGTACATCATAGCTGCTGGCTGTCACCTCAGCCCAGGCACATGCCACCTGATGGGGAGCCACCTTGCACCTGTCACCCGAGTGGCAAGGCCATCACAGAAGCTGTGTTTGACCTTGGCCTGGGCACATGCCGCCTGGTGGGATGCCACCACACCAGGGTCACCTATGTGGTGAGGCTGACATTCCATTGGGTTTCACCTCAGCCCACTCACACATCACCTGGGGGCTGCCACCTCGCATGGGTCACCCACATGTTGATGCCCTCATGAATGCTGGGATTCACTTGCGCCTGGGCACACACCAACTGGAGGAGTGCCACATACTGTGGTGCATCTGCCTGATGAGGCCTGCATGGCAGCTGGGTGTCACCTAGACCTGGTCACACCCCACCCATCACGGTGACACTTCGCACATGCCACCTGCATGGCGATGTGCTCAGGAGGCCGAGTTTCACCTCGGCTACTTCACACCCTGCCCAGTGGGGAGCCACATCATGCAGGTGATGCACGTGGCAAGACCCTCATGGCCAGGGTGTCACTTAGGCCTGGTCACACCCCACCCCACAGAGTGCCACTTTACACATATCACCCATGAGGCAAGGCCGTAATGGTCACTGGGGGTCACCTCGGCCCAGTTACACACTGCCTGGCTGTGTGCCACCATGTGTGGGTCTCCCGTGTGGCTAGGCCTTCATGCCCACTGGGTTTCACCTCAGAACTGGCACAACCTGCCCAGCTGGGTGCAACCTCATGTGGGTCACCCACGTATTGAGGCCATAATGGAAGTGGGGTTTGACCTCGGCCTGGGCAAATCCCACCCAGAGGGATGCCACTCCACATGTGCCATCTGCATGGTGAGGCCATCATGGCCAGCAGGTGTCACCTCGGCCTTGGGACACTCTGCCCAGTGGAGAGCAACCTCATGCATGCCACCCATGCGGTGAGGCCTTGTACAGGTCACCTGCATGGAGAGGCCATCACAGCCACCAGGTGTCACTTTGGCACAGTCATGTGCTGCCCAACAGGTTGCCACATCACACTGGTCACCCACGTGGTAAGGCTGTCATGTCCCCTGAGTGTCACCTTGGCCTGGGCACACCCAACCCAGTGGGGTGCCACCCATGTGGTGAGGCCATCACAGAACCTGTGTTTGACCTTGGCCCACAAACACCTGCCCAGTGGGGTTCCAGCCTGCCAGGGTCACCCATGTGGTGAGGCCAACACACTGCCAGGTGTCACCTAGGCCTGGGCACACCTCACCTGGTGGGATGCTACATCTCATTGGTCACCCGCATGTTCAGGACATTACTGTGGCCTGGTGGAAACTCGGCCCCATCACTCCCTACCTGGTGGGGTGCTACCTCATACAGGCCACCCACATGGCAAGGCCGTCACAGCCACCAGGTGTCACCTCAGCCCCATTGCACTCCACCCATCAGGTGGCCACCTCACATGGGTCACCTGTGTGGCAAACCCATCATGGCCGCCAGGTGTCACTTCAGTCCTGTCAATCTCCACCAGGTCAGGTACCACCTCACATATGTCACCAGCATGGCAAGGTCATCATGACCATGGTGTGTCACCTCAGCCCCATGACACACCACCTGGCATGGTGAAACCTTGCATGAGCCACCCACGTGGTGAGGACATCACAGCCACTGGGTGTCAAAATGGCCCAGACACACGCCTCATGGTGGAATGCCACCTCATGCAGGTCACCCATGTGGTGAGGCCGTCACAGCCACCATGTGTCACCTCGGCCCCAACTCTGCCAACCTGATGGGGTGCTACCTCACATGTGCCACCCACATGACAATGCAGTCACAGCCACTAGCTGTCACCTCATCCCCATGACACCACACCTGGTGGGGTGTCATCTCTTGCATGCCACCCATGTGATGAGGACACCACAGCCACCAGGTGTCACCTTAGCTCAATCACACTCTGTCCTCCAGTGTGTCACCTCATGCAAGCCACCCGTGTGGTGAGTCCATCACAGTCATCAGGTGTCACCTCAACCCAGGTGCACCTCGCCGTGTGCAATGCCACTTCGCACGAGTCACCTGAAATGTGAGGCCATCATGGCTGCCAGGTGTCACCTAGGCCTGGGCACACACCACCTGGTGGGATGCTACCTCTCATTGGTCACCCGCATGTTGAGGACATTACAGTGGCCTGGTGGAACCTCGGCCCCATCACTCCCTACCTGGTGGGGTGCTACCTCGTACATGCCAACCACATGGCAAGGCCATCACAGCCACAAGGTGTCACCTCAGCCTGGTCACACCCTCCCCAGTGGAGTGTCACCTTACACATGCCACCCATATTGCTCATCTGTCACATAAACCATGTGTCACCTCAACCTGGGTGCACCCCACCCAGCACTGGTAACCCACGTTGCAGGGCAATCATAGCAACCAGGTGTCACCTCGGCATGGGCACACCCCACCCAGCAGGATACCACCTCATGCGGGTCACCAGTGTGTTGAGGCCCTCACGGCCGCCATGTTTCACCTAGGCCTGGGCACACCCCACCCAGTGGGGTTTCAACTCACGAATGTCACCCATGCAGTGAGGCCTTCATGGCTGCTGGTTGTCACCTTGGCCCAGTCATACACCACCCAGTGGGATGCCACCACACAGCGGTAACCAGCGTGGCGAGGCTGTCACAGCTGCCAGGTGTCATTTTGGCCCATTCACACCACGCACAGCTGGGTGCCACCTCGTGCTAGCCACCCACGTGGCAAGTCATCTCAGCCACCATGTTTCACTTTGGCCCCATCACTCTAGGCCTGGTAGGGTGCGACCTCACATGTGCTACCCACATGGTGAGGCAGTAACGGCCATAGTGTTTTACCTCATCCCCATGACACCATGCCCAGTGGGGTGTCATCTCTTGTGTGCCATCCATGTGGCAAGCCCATCATGGCTGCCGGGTGTCACCTCAGCCCAATCACACCCTACCTGGCAGGGCTAACCTCACGCATGCCACCCACATTGCAAGTCCAATGTGGTCGCTGTGTCATGTCAACCCAGTCACACCACACCATGCAGGATTCCAAATCGCATGGGTCACCTGTGTTGTGAGGCCTTCACAGCCACTGAGTGTCACCTCGGCCTGGGTACACCTTGCCCATTGGGATGTCACCTAGCATGTGCCACCCACATGGTGCAGCACTCACGGCCACCAATATTCAGCCGCGTCACTCCCTGCCCAGGAGAATGTCACCTCAACATGGCACCTGCATGGCAAGGTGGTCACACCGCTGGGTGTCACGTCTGCATGGTCACACCCCATCCCGCAGGTTGCCACCTGGCAAAGGTCAACTGCATGGTGAGGCTGTCATGGCTGCCAGATGTCTCCTCTGCCTGAGCACACACTGCCTGGTGGGGAGCCACCATGCACAGATCACCCACGTGATGAGGCCCTCACAGCTGCTGGGTGTCACCTTGGTTGCTTCACACACCACCCAGTGGGGTACCACCTCGTATGGGTCACCTGCATGGAGAAGCCATCACTGCCACTGGGTGACAGCTTAGCTCAGTCACACCATGTCTTGTGGGGAGCCACCTCACTTGGGTCACCCATGTGGTGAGGCTGTCATAGCCATGGGATGTCACCTTGACCCCTTCATAGCTTTCACAGCAGGGTGCCACCACGCTGGAGCCACCTAAGAGGCAAGGGATCATGACCACCATGTGTCATCTCAGCCACGTCACACCCCACCAGGCAAGGTGCTACCTCACCCATGTCACCAGCATGGTGAGGCTATCAAGGCCGCGAGGTGTCACCTAAGCCCACTCAGACACTGCCCCATGGGGTGCTACATAGTGCATGCTACTCACATGGCTAGGCCATCATGGCCACCGGGTGTCACTTCAGCCCCGTCATTCCCCACCCTGCCAGGTGCCACCTTGATGTGCCACCCACATAGCTAGGCAATCACACCACTAGGTGCCACCTTGTCCCTGTGACACCACACCTGGCACCATGTCATCTCTTGTGTGTCCCCCATGTAGTGAGGCCATCACGGCCACTGGGTGTCACCTCTTCCTGGTCAATACCCACCTGCCAGGGTGTCAACTAGCATGTGCTTCCCTCAGGACGAGACCATCACAGCCACCAGGTGTCACCTCAGCCCGATCACACACTGCACAGTGGGGTGTCACCTGGTGCATGCCACCTGTGCTGCAAGTCTGTCTCGGTCAAAGTGTGTCACCTCAACCCGGGCATACCCCACCATGTGAGATGCCACCTCGCATGGTTACTCACGTTGTGAGCACCTCTATGCCACCAGCTGTCACCTTGGCCTGGTTACACCCTGCCAGGCAGGGTGCCAGCTCATGTGGGTCACCCATGTGGTGAGGTCCTCATGGCCACTGGGCATCACCTTGGACCAGTCACACACCACCTAACGGGGTGCCACTTTGCAAGGGTCACCCATGTGATGTGGCTCTCACAGCTGCTGTGGATCACTTTGGCCTGCTCACACTGCAGCCTGCAGGGTGCAATCTCACACTTGCTACGATTGTGGTGAGGCTGTCATGGCCACCAGGTGTCACCTTGGCCTGGTCACAACCCACACAGCATGGTGCCACCTCTTGCAGGTCACCCATGTGGCAAGGCCATCACTGCTGCTGGGTGTCACCTCAGCTCGGTCACAACCTGCCAGCAGGAAGCCACCTAGTATAGGTCACCAGGGTTGCAAGGCTGTCACAGCCACAGGGTGTCCATTGACCCTATCGCACCTTGCCTGGCAGGGTGCTACCATGTGTGTGCCACCCAAGTGGTGAGGCCATCACAGACACCAGGTGCCACCTCGGCCCTGTAACACCCCACCTGGTGGGGTGCAACCTTGCACTTGCCACCCATGTAGCTGGGCCATCACAGCACCATGGGTCACCTCGGCACCCTTACACCCTGCCCAGAGTGGTGGCACTTTGCAGCTTCCACCCACATTGCAAGGCCATTACAGCTGCTGGGTGTCACTTCAGCCCCACCACACCCTGCCTGGTGCGGTGTCAACTCATGTGATTCACCCATGTGGTGAGGCCACCAGGGATATCAGGCCTCACCTCAGCCCAGGCACATCCACCCTGTGGGGTGCCACCTTACATGTGTAAATCATGTGGTGAGGCCGTCAGTGTTGCCAGGTCTCACCTCAGCCCAGGGACACCATGTGCGGCCTGGAGCCACTTCATGCATGCCACCCACATGGCAAGGCCATGATGGCCACAGGGTGTCACCTAGGATTATCAAACACAGCCCAACAGTGTACCACCTTGCGCATGCCATGCATGTGGTGATGCTGTCATGACCATCAGGTATCACCTTGAATTGGGCACATCCCATCAGGCAGGGTGCCATCTCGTGAGGGTCACCTGGGTTGCGAGCCTCTCTCGGCCACCACGTGGCACCTAGGCCCATGCACACCCCACCCACCAGAGTGCCATCTCACAAGGGTCACACTTGTGGCATGGCCCTCATGGGAACAGGCTGTCACATAGGCCCAGGCACATCCAGCCCAACAGGATGCCACCACGCATCGGTCACCCATGTGGTGAGGCTGTAATGGCTGCCAGATGTCACCTCAGCTCAGTCACACCCTGCCCGGCAAAAAGCCACCTCACATGGGTCACCCGTGTTGAGAGGCTGTCACAACCACGGGGTGTCCATTGGCCCCATCACACCCTGCTGGCAGGGTGCCACATCATGCATACCACCCAAGTGCTGAGGTCATTATGGTCACAAGGTGTAACCTCGGTCCAGTAACACCCCACCCAGATGGGTGCACCCTTGCACTTGTCACACACATAGCTGCACCGTCAAAGCGACCGGGTGTCACCTAGACCCCCTCACATCCCACCTGCGGTGTGCCACTTTGCATGTGCCACCCATGTTGCAAGGCCATTATGGCTGCCAGATGTCACCTAAGATCCATCACACCCCACCTAGCAGGGTGCCACCTCACATCAGTCACCCACGTGCTGAGGCCATCAGGGCTGCCAGGTGTCACATCAACCTGGGCATATCCACCCAGTGGGGTGCCACCTCACATAGGTAACCCACGTGGCAAGTACATCATAGCTGCTGGCTGTCACCTCAGCCCAGGCACACGCCACCAGATGGGGAGCCACCTTGCACCTGTCACCCGAGTGGCAAGGCCATCACAGAAGCTGTGTTTGACCTTGGCCTGGGCACATGCCGCCTGGTGGGATGCCACCACACCAGGGTCACCTATGTGGTGAGGCTGACATTCCATTGGGTTTCACCTCAGCCCAGTCACACATCACCTGGGGGCTGCCACCTCGCATGGGTCACCCACATGTTGATGCCCTCATGAATGCTGGGATTCACTTTTGCCTGGGCACACACCAACTGGAGGAGTGCCACATACTGTGGTGCATCTGCCTGATGAGGCCTGCATGGCAGCTGGGTGTCACCTAGACCTGGTCACACCCCACCCATCATGGTGACACTTCGCACATGCCACCTGCATGGCGATGTGGTCAGGAGGCCGAGTTTCACCTCGGCTACTTCAAAACCTGCCCAGTGGGGAGCCACATCATGCAGGTGATGCACGTTGCAAGACCCTCATGGCCAGGGTGTCACTTAGGCCTGGTCACACCCCACGCCACAGAGTGCCATTTTACACATATCACGCATGAGGCAAGGCCGTAATGGTCACTGGGTGTCACCTCGGCCCAGTTACACACTGCCTGGCTGTGTGCCACCATGTGTGGGTCTCCCGTGTGGCTAGGCCTTCATGCCCACTGGGTTTCACCTCAGAACTGGCACAACCTGCCCAGCTGGGTGCAACCTCATGTGGGTCACCCACGTATTGAGGCCATAATGGAAGTGCGGTTTGACCTCGGCCTGGGCAAATCCCACCCAGAGGGATGCCACTCCACATGTGCCACCCGCATGGTGAGGCCATCATGGCCAGCAGGTGTCACCTCGGCCTTGGGACACTCTGCCCAGTGGAGAGCAACCTCATGCATGCCACCCTTGCGGTGAGGCCTTGTACAGGTCACCTGCATGGTGAGGCCATCAGAGCCACCAGGTGTCACTTTGGCACAGTCATGTGCTGCCCAACAGGTTGCCACATCACAGTGGTCACCCACGTGGTAAGGCTGTCATGGCCCCTGAGTGTCACCTTGGCCTGGGCACACCCAACCCGGTGGGGTGCCACCCATGTGGTGAGGCCATCACAGAACCTGTGTTTGACCTTGGCCCAGAAACACCTGCCCAGTGGGGTTCCAGCCTGCCAGGGTCACCCATGTGGTGAGGCCAACACACTGCCAGGTGTCACCTAGGCCTGGGCACACCTCACCTGGTGGGATGCTACATCTCATTGGTCACCCGCATGTTCAGGACATTACTGTGGCCTGGTGGAAACTCGGCCCCATCACTCCCTACCAGGTGGGGTGCTACCTCATACAGGCCACCCACATGGCAAGGCCGTCACAGCCACCAGGTGTCACCTCAGCCCCATTGCACTCCACCCATCAGGTGGCCACCTCACACGGGTCACCTGTGTGGCAAACCCATCATGGCCGCCAGGTGTCACTTCAGTCCTGTCAATCTCCACCAGGTCAGGTACCACCTCACATATGTCACCAGCATGGCAAGGTCATCATGACCATGGTGTGTCACCTCAGCCCCATGACACACCACCTGGCATGGTGAAACCTTGCATGAGCCACCCGCGTGGTGAGGACATCACAGCCACTGGGTGTCAAAATGGCCCAGACACACGCCTCATGGTGGAATGCCACCTCATGCAGGTCACCCATGTGGTGAGGCCGTCACAGCCACCATGTGTCACCTCGGCCCCAACTCTGCCAACCTGATGGGGTGCTACCTCACATGTGCCACCCACATGACAATGCAGTCACAGCCACTAGCTGTCACCTCATCCCCATGACACCACACCTGGTGGGGTGTCATCTCTTGCATGCCACCCATGTGATGAGGACACCACAGCCACCAGGTGTCACCTTAGCTCAATCACACTCTGTCCTCCAGTGTGTCACCTCATGCAAGCCACCCGTGTGGTGAGTCCATCACAGTCATCAGGTGTCACCTCAACCCAGGTGCACCTCGCCGTGTGCAATGCCACTTCGCACGAGTCACCTGAAATGTGAGGCCATCATGGCTGCCAGGTGTCACCTAGGCCTGGGCACACCCCACCTGGTGGGATGCTACCTCTCATTGGTCACCTGCATGTTGAGGACATTACAGTGGCCTGGTGGAACCTCAGCCCCATCACTCCCTACCTGGTGGGGTTCTACCTCGTACATGCCAACCACATGGCAAGGCCATCACAGCCACAAGGTGTCACCTCAGCCTGGTCACACCCTCCCCAGTGGAGTGTCACCTTACACATGCCACCCATATTGCTCATCTGTCACATAAACCATGTGTCACCTCAACCTGGGTGCACCCCACCCAGCACTGGTAACCAACGTTGCAGGGCAATCATAGCAACCAGGTGTCACCTCAGCATGGGCACACCCCACCCAGCAGGATACCACCTCATGCGGGTCACCAGTGTGTTGAGGCCCTCACGGCCGCCATGTTTCACCTAGGCCTGGGCACACCCCACCCAGTGGGGTTTCAACTCATGAATGTCACCCATGTAGTGAGTCCTTCATGGCTGCTGGTTGTCACCTTGGCCCAGTCATACACCACCCAGTGGGATGCCACCACACAGCGGTAACCAGCGTGGTGAGGCTGTCACAGCTGCCAGGTGTCATTTTGGCCCGTTCACACCACGCACAGCTGGGTGCCACCTCGTGCTAGCCACCCACGTGGCAAGTCATCTCAGCCACCATGTTTCACTTTGGCCCCATCACTCTAGGCCTGGTAGGGTGCGACCTCACATGTGCTACCCACATGGTGAGGCAGTAACGGCCATAGTGTTTTACCTCATCCCCATGACACCATGCCCAGTGGGGTGTCATCTCTTGTGTGCCATCCATGTGGCAAGCCCATCATGGCTGCCGGGTGTCACCTCAGCCCAATCACACCCTACCTGGCAGGGCTAACCTCACGCATGCCACCCACATTGCAAGTCCAATGTGGTCGCTGTGTCATGTCAACCCAGTCACAACACACCATGCAGGATTCCAAATCGCATGGGTCACCTGTGTTGTGAGGCCTTCACAGCCACTGAGTGTCACCTCGGCCTGGGTACACCTTGCCCATTGGGATGTCACCTAGCATGTGCCACCCACATGGTGCAGCACTCACGGCCACCAATATTCAGCCGTGTCACTCTCTGCCCAGGAGAATGTCACCTCAACATGGCACCTGCATGGCAAGGTGGTCACACCGCTGGGTGTCACGTCTGCATGGTCACACCCCATCCCGCAGGTTGCCACCTGGCAAAGGTCAACTGCATGGTGAGGCTGTCATGGCTGCCAGATGTCTCCTCTGCCTGAGCACACACTGCCTGGTGGGGAGCCACCATGCACAGATCACCCACGTGATGAGGCCCTCACAGCTGCTGGGTGTCACCTTGGTTGCTTCACACACCACCCAGTGGGGTACCACCTCGTATGGGTCACCTGCATGGAGAAGCCATCACTGCCACTGGGTGACAGCTTAGCTCAGTCACACCATGTCTTGTGGGGAGCCACCTCACTTGGGTCACCCATGTGGTGAGGCTGTCATAGCCATGGGATGTCACCTTGACCCCTTCATAGCTTTCACAGCAGGGTGCCACCACGCTGGAGCCACCTAAGAGGCAAGGGATCATGACCACCATGTGTCATCTCAGCCACGTCACACCCCACCAGGCAAGGTGCTACCTCACCCATGTCACCAGCATGGTGAGGCTATCAAGGCCGCGAGGTGTCACCTAAGCCCACTCAGACACTGCCCGATGGGGTGCTACATAGTGCATGCTACTCACATGGCTAGGCCATCATGGCCACCGGGTGTCACTTCAGCCCCGTCATTCCCCACCCTGCCAGGTGCCACCTTGATGTGCCACCCGCATAGCTAGGCAATCACACCACTAGGTGCCACCTTGTCCCTGTGACACCACACCTGGCACCATGTCATCTCTTGTGTGTCCCCCATGTAGTGAGGCCATCACGGCCACTGGGTGTCACCTCTTCCTGGTCAATACCCACCTGCCAGGGTGTCAACTAGCATGTGCTTCCCTCAGGACGAGACCATCACAGCCACCAGGTGTCACCTCAGCCCGATCACACACTGCACAGTGGGGTGTCACCTGGTGCATGCCACCTGTGCTGCAAGTCTGTCTCGGTCAAAGTGTGTCACCTCAACCCGGGCATACCCCACCATGTGAGATGCCACCTCGCATGGTTACTCACGTTGTGAGCACCTCTATGCCACCAGATGTCACCTTGGCCTGGTTACACCCTGCCAGGCAGGGTGCCAGCTCATGTGGGTCACCCATGTGGTGAGGTCCTCATGGCCACTGGGCATCACCTTGGACCAGTCACACACCACCTAACGGGGTGCCACTTTGCAAGGGTCACCCATGTGATGTGGCTCTCACAGCTGCTGTGGATCACTTTGGCCTGCTCACACTGCAGCCTGCAGGGTGCAATCTCACACTTGCTACGATTGTGGTGAGGCTGTCATGGCCACCAGGTGTCACCTTGGCCTGGTCACAACCCACACAGCATGGTGCCACCTCTTGCAGGTCACCCATGTGGCAAGGCCATCACTGCTGCCGGGTGTCACCTCAGCTCGGTCACAACCTGCCAGCAGGAAGCCACCTAGTATAGGTCACCAGGGTTGCAAGGCTGTCACAGCCACAGGGTGTCCATTGACCCTATCGCACCTTGCCTGGCAGGGTGCTACCATGTGTGTGCCACCCAAGTGGTGAGGCCATCACAGACACCAGGTGCCACCTCGGCCCTGTAACACCCCACCTGGTGGGGTGCAACCTTGCACTTGCCACCCATGTAGCTGGGCCATCACAGCACCATGGGTCACCTCGGCACCCTTACACCCTGCCCAGAGTGGTGGCACTTTGCAGCTTCCACCCACATTGCAAGGCCATTACAGCTGCTGGGTGTCACTTCAGCCCCACCACACCCTGCCTGGTGCGGTGTCAACTCATGTGATTCACCCATGTGGTGAGGCCACCAGGGATATCAGGCCTCACCTCAGCCCAGGCACATCCACCCTGTGGGGTGCCACCTTACATGTGTAAATCATGTGGTGAGGCCGTCAGTGTTGCCAGGTCTCACCTCAGCCCAGGGACACCATGTGCGGCCTGGAGCCACTTCATGCATGCCACCCACATGGCAAGGCCATGATGGCCACAGGGTGTCACCTAGGATTATCAAACACAGCCCAACAGTGTACCACCTTGCGCATGCCATGCATGTGGTGATGCTGTCATGACCATCAGGTATCACCTTGAATTGGGCACATCCCATCAGGCAGGGTGCCATCTCGTGAGGGTCACCTGGGTTGCGAGCCTCTCTCGGCCACCACGTGGCACCTAGGCCCATGCACACCCCACCCACCAGAGTGCCATCTCACAAGGGTCACACTTGTGGCATGGCCCTCATGGCAACAGGCTGTCACCTAGGCCCAGGCACATCCAGCCCAACAGGATGCCACCACGCATGGGTCACCCATGTGGTGAGGCTGTAATGGCTGCCAGATGTCACCTCAGCTCAGTCACACCCTGCCCGGCAAAAAGCCACCTCACATGGGTCACCCGTGTTGAGAGGCTGTCACAACCACGGGGTGTCCATTGGCCCCATCACACCCTGCTGGCAGGGTGCCACATCATGCATACCACCCAAGTGCTGAGGTCATTATGGTCACAAGGTGTAACCTCGGTCCAGTAACACCCCACCCAGATGGGTGCACCCTTGCACTTGTCACACACATAGCTGCACCGTCAAAGCGACCGGGTGTCACCTAGACCCCCTCACATCCCACCTGCGGTGTGCCACTTTGCATGTGCCACCCATGTTGCAAGGCCATTATGGCTGCCAGATGTCACCTAAGATCCATCACACCCCACCTAGCAGGGTGCCACCTCACATCAGTCACCCACGTGCTGAGGCCATCAGGGCTGCCAGGTGTCACATCAACCTGGGCATATCCACCCAGTGGGGTGCCACCTCACATAGGTAACCCACGTGGCAAGTACATCATAGCTGCTGGCTGTCACCTCAGCCCAGGCACACGCCACCAGATGGGGAGCCACCTTGCACCTGTCACCCGAGTGGCAAGGCCATCACAGAAGCTGTGTTTGACCTTGGCCTGGGCACATGCCGCCTGGTGGGATGCCACCACACCAGGGTCACCTATGTGGTGAGGCTGACATTCCATTGGGTTTCACCTCAGCCCAGTCACACATCACCTGGGGGCTGCCACCTCGCATGGGTCACCCACATGTTGATGCCCTCATGAATGCTGGGATTCACTTTTGCCTGGGCACACACCAACTGGAGGAGTGCCACATACTGTGGTGCATCTGCCTGATGAGGCCTGCATGGCAGCTGGGTGTCACCTAGACCTGGTCACACCCCACCCATCATGGTGACACTTCGCACATGCCACCTGCATGGCGATGTGGTCAGGAGGCCGAGTTTCACCTCGGCTACTTCAAAACCTGCCCAGTGGGGAGCCACATCATGCAGGTGATGCACGTTGCAAGACCCTCATGGCCAGGGTGTCACTTAGGCCTGGTCACACCCCACGCCACAGAGTGCCATTTTACACATATCACGCATGAGGCAAGGCCGTAATGGTCACTGGGTGTCACCTCGGCCCAGTTACACACTGCCTGGCTGTGTGCCACCATGTGTGGGTCTCCCGTGTGGCTAGGCCTTCATGCCCACTGGGTTTCACCTCAGAACTGGCACAACCTGCCCAGCTGGGTGCAACCTCATGTGGGTCACCCACGTATTGAGGCCATAATGGAAGTGCGGTTTGACCTCGGCCTGGGCAAATCCCACCCAGAGGGATGCCACTCCACATGTGCCACCCGCATGGTGAGGCCATCATGGCCAGCAGGTGTCACCTCGGCCTTGGGACACTCTGCCCAGTGGAGAGCAACCTCATGCATGCCACCCTTGCGGTGAGGCCTTGTACAGGTCACCTGCATCGTGAGGCCATCACAGCCACCAGGTGTCACTTTGGCACAGTCATGTGCTGCCCAACAGGTTGCCACATCACACTGGTCACCCACGTGGTAAGGCTGTCATGGCCCCTGAGTGTCACCTTGGCCTGGGCACACCCAACCCGGTGGGGTGCCACCCATGTGGTGAGGCCATCACAGAACCTGTGTTTGACCTTGGCCCAGAAACACCTGCCCAGTGGGGTTCCAGCCTGCCAGGGTCACCCATGTGGTGAGGCCAACACACTGCCAGGTGTCACCTAGGCCTGGGCACACCTCACCTGGTGGGATGCTACATCTCATTGGTCACCCGCATGTTCAGGACATTACTGTGGCCTGGTGGAAACTCGGCCCCATCACTCCCTACCAGGTGGGGTGCTACCTCATACAGGCCACCCACATGGCAAGGCCGTCACAGCCACCAGGTGTCACCTCAGCCCCATTGCACTCCACCCATCAGGTGGCCACCTCACACGGGTCACCTGTGTGGCAAACCCATCATGGCCGCCAGGTGTCACTTCAGTCCTGTCAATCTCCACCAGGTCAGGTACCACCTCACATATGTCACCAGCATGGCAAGGTCATCATGACCATGGTGTGTCACCTCAGCCCCATGACACACCACCTGGCATGGTGAAACCTTGCATGAGCCACCCGCGTGGTGAGGACATCACAGCCACTGGGTGTCAAAATGGCCCAGACACACGCCTCATGGTGGAATGCCACCTCATGCAGGTCACCCATGTGGTGAGGCCGTCACAGCCACCATGTGTCACCTCGGCCCCAACTCTGCCAACCTGATGGGGTGCTACCTCACATGTGCCACCCACATGACAATGCAGTCACAGCCACTAGCTGTCACCTCATCCCCATGACACCACACCTGGTGGGGTGTCATCTCTTGCATGCCACCCATGTGATGAGGACACCACAGCCACCAGGTGTCACCTTAGCTCAATCACACTCTGTCCTCCAGTGTGTCACCTCATGCAAGCCACCCGTGTGGTGAGTCCATCACAGTCATCAGGTGTCACCTCAACCCAGGTGCACCTCGCCATGTGCAATGCCACTTCACACGAGTCACCTGAAATGTGAGGCCATCATGGCTGCCAGGTGTCACCTAGGCCTGGGCACACCCCACCTGGTGGGATGCTACCTCTCATTGGTCACCTGCATGTTGAGGACATTACAGTGGCCTGGTGGAACCTCAGCCCCATCACTCCCTACCTGGTGGGGTTCTACCTCGTACATGCCAACCACATGGCAAGGCCATCACAGCCACAAGGTGTCACCTCAGCCTGGTCACACCCTCCCCAGTGGAGTGTCACCTTACACATGCCACCCATATTGCTCATCTGTCACATAAACCATGTGTCACCTCAACCTGGGTGCACCCCACCCAGCACTGGTAACCAACGTTGCAGGGCAATCATAGCAACCAGGTGTCACCTCAGCATGGGCACACCCCACCCAGCAGGATACCACCTCATGCGGGTCACCAGTGTGTTGAGGCCCTCACGGCCGCCATGTTTCACCTAGGCCTGGGCACACCCCACCCAGTGGGGTTTCAACTCATGAATGTCACCCATGTAGTGAGTCCTTCATGGCTGCTGGTTGTCACCTTGGCCCAGTCATACACCACCCAGTGGGATGCCACCACACAGCGGTAACCAGCGTGGTGAGGCTGTCACAGCTGCCAGGTGTCATTTTGGCCCGTTCACACCACGCACAGCTGGGTGCCACCTCGTGCTAGCCACCCACGTGGCAAGTCATCTCAGCCACCATGTTTCACTTTGGCCCCATCACTCTAGGCCTGGTAGGGTGCGACCTCACATGTGCTACCCACATGGTGAGGCAGTAACGGCCATAGTGTTTTACCTCATCCCCATGACACCATGCCCAGTGGGGTGTCATCTCTTGTGTGCCATCCATGTGGCAAGCCCATCATGGCTGCCGGGTGTCACCTCAGCCCAATCACACCCTACCTGGCAGGGCTAACCTCACGCATGCCACCCACATTGCAAGTCCAATGTGGTCGCTGTGTCATGTCAACCCAGTCACAACACACCATGCAGGATTCCAAATCGCATGGGTCACCTGTGTTGTGAGGCCTTCACAGCCACTGAGTGTCACCTCGGCCTGGGTACACCTTGCCCATTGGGATGTCACCTAGCATGTGCCACCCACATGGTGCAGCACTCACGGCCACCAATATTCAGCCGTGTCACTCTCTGCCCAGGAGAATGTCACCTCAACATGGCACCTGCATGGCAAGGTGGTCACACCGCTGGGTGTCACGTCTGCATGGTCACACCCCATCCCGCAGGTTGCCACCTGGCAAAGGTCAACTGCATGGTGAGGCTGTCATGGCTGCCAGATGTCTCCTCTGCCTGAGCACACACTGCCTGGTGGGGAGCCACCATGCACAGATCACCCACGTGATGAGGCCCTCACAGCTGCTGGGTGTCACCTTGGTTGCTTCACACACCACCCAGTGGGGTACCACCTCGTATGGGTCACCTGCATGGAGAAGCCATCACTGCCACTGGGTGACAGCTTAGCTCAGTCACACCATGTCTTGTGGGGAGCCACCTCACTTGGGTCACCCATGTGGTGAGGCTGTCATAGCCATGGGATGTCACCTTGACCCCTTCATAGCTTTCACAGCAGGGTGCCACCACGCTGGAGCCACCTAAGAGGCAAGGGATCATGACCACCATGTGTCATCTCAGCCACGTCACACCCCACCAGGCAAGGTGCTACCTCACCCATGTCACCAGCATGGTGAGGCTATCAAGGCCGCGAGGTGTCACCTAAGCCCACTCAGACACTGCCCGATGGGGTGCTACATAGTGCATGCTACTCACATGGCTAGGCCATCATGGCCACCGGGTGTCACTTCAGCCCCGTCATTCCCCACCCTGCCAGGTGCCACCTTGATGTGCCACCCGCATAGCTAGGCAATCACACCACTAGGTGCCACCTTGTCCCTGTGACACCACACCTGGCACCATGTCATCTCTTGTGTGTCCCCCATGTAGTGAGGCCATCACGGCCCCTGGGTGTCACCTCTTCCTGGTCAATACCCACCTGCCAGGGTGTCAACTAGCATGTGCTTCCCTCAGGACGAGACCATCACAGCCACCAGGTGTCACCTCAGCCCGATCACACACTGCACAGTGGGGTGTCACCTGGTGCATGCCACCTGTGCTGCAAGTCTGTCTCGGTCAAAGTGTGTCACCTCAACCCGGGCATACCCCACCATGTGAGATGCCACCTCGCATGGTTACTCACGTTGTGAGCACCTCTATGCCACCAGATGTCACCTTGGCCTGGTTACACCCTGCCAGGCAGGGTGCCAGCTCATGTGGGTCACCCATGTGGTGAGGTCCTCATGGCCACTGGGCATCACCTTGGACCAGTCACACACCACCTAACGGGGTGCCACTTTGCAAGGGTCACCCATGTGATGTGGCTCTCACAGCTGCTGTGGATCACTTTGGCCTGCTCACACTGCAGCCTGCAGGGTGCAATCTCACACTTGCTACGATTGTGGTGAGGCTGTCATGGCCACCAGGTGTCACCTTGGCCTGGTCACAACCCACACAGCATGGTGCCACCTCTTGCAGGTCACCCATGTGGCAAGGCCATCACTGCTGCCGGGTGTCACCTCAGCTCGGTCACAACCTGCCAGCAGGAAGCCACCTAGTATAGGTCACCAGGGTTGCAAGGCTGTCACAGCCACAGGGTGTCCATTGACCCTATCGCACCTTGCCTGGCAGGGTGCTACCATGTGTGTGCCACCCAAGTGGTGAGGCCATCACAGACACCAGGTGCCACCTCGGCCCTGTAACACCCCACCTGGTGGGGTGCAACCTTGCACTTGCCACCCATGTAGCTGGGCCATCACAGCACCATGGGTCACCTCGGCACCCTTACACCCTGCCCAGAGCGGTGGCACTTTGCAGGTTCCACCCACATTGCAAGGCCATTACAGCTGCTGGGTGTCACTTCAGCCCCACCACACCCTGCCTGGTGGGGTGTCAACTCATGTGATTCACCCATGTGGTGAGGCCACCAGGGATATCAGGCCTCACCTCAGCCCAGGCACATCCACCCTGTGGGGTGCCACCTTACATGTGTAAGCCATGTGGTGAGGCCGTCAGTGTTGCCAGGTCTCACCTCAGCCCAGGGACACCATGTGCGGCCTGGAGCCACTTCATGCATGCCACCCACATGGCAAGGCCATGATGGCCACAGGGTGTCACCTAGGATTATCAAACACAGCCCAACAGTGTACCACCTTGCGCATGCCATGCATGTGGTGATGCTGTCATGACCATCAGGTATCACCTTGAATTGGGCACATCCCATCAGGCAGGGTGCCATCTCGTGAGGGTCACCTGGGTTGCGAGGCCCTCTCAGCCACCAGGTGGCACCTAGGCCCATGCACACCCCACCCACCAGAGTGCCATCTCACAAGGGTCACACTTGTGGCATGGCCCTCATGGCAACAGGCTGTCACCTAGGCCCAGGCACATCCAGCCCAACAGGATGCCACCACGCATGGGTCACCCATGTGGTGAGGCTGTAATGGCTGCCAGATGTCACCTCAGCTCAGTCACACCCTGCCCGGCAAAAAGCCACCTCACATGGGTCACCCGTGTTGAGAGGCTGTCACAACCACGGGGTGTCCATTGGCCCCATCACACCCTGCTGGCAGGGTGCCACATCATGCATACCACCCAAGTGCTGAGGTCATTATGGTCACAAGGTGTAACCTCGGTCCAGTAACACGCCACCCAGATGGGTGCACCCTTGCACTTGTCACACACATAGCTGCACCGTCAAAGCCACTGGGTGTCACCTACACACCATCACCACCCACCTGCAGTGTGCCACTTTGCATGTGCCACCCATGTTGCAAGGCCATTATGGCTGCCAGATGTCACCTCAGATCCATCACACCCCACCTAGCAGGGTGCCACCTCACATCAGTCACCCACGTGCTGAGGCCATCAGGGCTGCCAGGTGTCACATCAACCTGGGCATATCCACCCAGTGGGGTGCCACCTCACATAGGTAACCCACGTGGCAAGTACATCATAGCTGCTGGCTGTCACCTCAGCCCAGGCACATGCCACCTGATGGGGAGCCACCTTGCACCTGTCACCCGAGTGGCAAGGCCATCACAGAAGCTGTGTTTGACCTTGGCCTGGGCACATGCCGCCTGGTGGGATGCCACCACACCAGGGTCACCTATGTGGTGAGGCTGACATTCCATTGGGTTTCACCTCAGCCCACTCACACATCACCTGGGGGCTGCCACCTCGCATGGGTCACCCACATGTTGATGCCCTCATGAATGCTGGGATTCACTTGCGCCTGGGCACACACCAACTGGAGGAGTGCCACATACTGTGGTGCATCTGCCTGATGAGGCCTGCATGGCAGCTGGGTGTCACCTAGACCTGGTCACACCCCACCCATCACGGTGACACTTCGCACATGCCACCTGCATGGCGATGTGCTCAGGAGGCCGAGTTTCACCTCGGCTACTTCAAAACCTGCCCAGTGGGGAGCCACATCATGCAGGTGATGCACGTGGCAAGACCCTCATGGCCAGGGTGTCACTTAGGCCTGGTCACACCCCACGCCACAGAGTGCCACTTTACACATATCACCCATGAGGCAAGGCCGTAATGGTCACTGGGGGTCACCTCGGCCCAGTTACACACTGCCTGGCTGTGTGCCACCATGTGTGGGTCTCCCGTGTGGCTAGGCCTTCATGCCCACTGGGTTTCACCTCAGAACTGGCACAACCTGCCCAGCTGGGTGCAACCTCATGTGGGTCACCCACGTATTGAGGCCATAATGGAAGTGCGGTTTGACCTCGGCCTGGGCAAATCCCACCCAGAGGGATGCCACTCCACATGTGCCACCCGCATGGTGAGGCCATCATGGCCAGCAGGTGTCACCTCGGCCTTGGGACACTCTGCCCAGTGGAGAGCAACCTCATGCATGCCACCCTTGCGGTGAGGCCTTGTACAGGTCACCTGCATCGTGAGGCCATCACAGCCACCAGGTGTCACTTTGGCACAGTCATGTGCTGCCCAACAGGTTGCCACATCACACTGGTCACCCACGTGGTAAGGCTGTCATGGCCCCTGAGTGTCACCTTGGCCTGGGCACACCCAACCCGGTGGGGTGCCACCCATGTGGTGAGGCCATCACAGAACCTGTGTTTGACCTTGGCCCAGAAACACCTGCCCAGTGGGGTTCCAGCCTGCCAGGGTCACCCATGTGGTGAGGCCAACACACTGCCAGGTGTCACCTAGGCCTGGGCACACCTCACCTGGTGGGATGCTACATCTCATTGGTCACCCGCATCTTCAGGACATTACTGTGGCCTGGTGGAAACTCGGCCCCATCACTCCCTACCTGGTGGGGTGCTACCTCATACAGGCCACCCACATGGCAAGGCCGTCACAGCCACCAGGTGTCACCTCAGCCCCATTGCACTCCACCCATCAGGTGGCCACCTCACACGGGTCACCTGTGTGGCAAACCCATCATGGCCGCCAGGTGTCACTTCAGTCCTGTCAATCTCCACCAGGTCAGGTACCACCTCACATATGTCACCAGCATGGCAAGGTCATCATGACCATGGTGTGTCACCTCAGCCCCATGACACACCACCTGGCATGGTGAAACCTTGCATGAGCCACCCACGTGGTGAGGACATCACAGCCACTGGGTGTCAAAATGGCCCAGACACACGCCTCATGGTGGAATGCCACCTCATGCAGGTCACCCATGTGGTGAGGCCGTCACAGCCACCATGTGTCACCTCGGCCCCAAACTGCCTACCTGATGGGGTGCTACCTCACATGTGCCACCCACATGACAATGCAGTCAAGCAACTAGCTGTCACCTCATCCCCATGACACCACACCTGGTGGGGTGTCATCTCTTGCATGCCACCCATGTGATGAGGACACCACAGACACCAGGTGTCACCTTAGCTCAATCACACTCTGTCCTCCAGTGTGTCACCTCATGCAAGCCACCCGTGTGGTGAGTCCATCACCGTCATCAGGTGTCACCTCAACCCAGGTGCACCTCGCCGTGTGCAATGCCACTTCGCACGAGTCACCTGAAATGTGAGGCCATCATGGCTGCCAGGTGTCACCTAGGCCTGGGCACACCCCACCTGGTGGGATGCTACCTCTCATTGGTCACCCGCATGTTGAGGACATTACAGTGGCCTGGTGGAACCTCGGCCCCATCACTCCCTACCTGGTGGGGTGCTACCTCGTACATGCCACCCACATGGCAAGGCCATCACAGCCACAAGGTGTCACCTCAGCCTGGTCACACCCTCCCCAGTGGAGTGTCACCTTACACATGCCACCCATATTGCTCATCTGTCACATAAACCATGTGTCACCTCAACCTGGGTGCACCCCACCCAGCACTGGTAACCCACGTTGCAGGGCAATCATAGCAACCAGGTGTCACCTCGGCATGGGCACACCCCACCCAGCAGGATACCACCTCATGCGGGTCACCAGTGTGTTGAGGCCCTCACGGCCGCCATGTTTCACCTAGGCCTGGGCACACCCCACCCAGTGGGGTTTCAACTCACGAATGTCACCCATGTAGTGAGGCCTTCATGGCTGCTGGTTGTCACCTTGGCCCAGTCATACACCACCCAGTGGGATGCCACCACACAGCGGTAACCAGCGTGGCGAGGCTGTCACAGCTGCCAGGTGTCATTTTGGCCCGTTCACACCACGCACAGCTGGGTGCCACCTCGTGCTAGCCACCCACGTGGCAAGTCATCTCAGCCACCATGTTTCACTTTGGCCCCATCACTCTAGGCCTGGTAGGGTGCGACCTCACATGTGCTACCCACATGGTGAGGCAGTAACGGCCATAGTGTTTTACCTCATCCCCATGACACCATGCCCAGTGGGGTGTCATCTCTTGTGTGCCATCCATGTGGCAAGCCCATCATGGCTGCCGGGTGTCACCTCAGCCCAATCACACCCTACCTGACAGGGCTAACTTCATGCATGCCACCCACATTGCAAGTCCAATGTGGTCGCTGTGTCATGTCAACCCAGTCACACCACACCATGCAGGATTCCAAATTGCATGGGTCACCTGTGTTGTGAGGCCTTCACAGCCACTGAGTGTCACCTCGGCCTGGGTACACCTTGCCCATTGGGATGTCACCTAGCATGTGCCACCCACATGGTGCAGCACTCACGGCCACCAATATTCAGCCGCGTCACTCCCTGCCCAGGAGAATGTCACCTCAACATGGCACCTGCATGGCAAGGTGGTCACACCACTGGGTGTCACGTCTGCATGGTCACACCCCATCCCGCAGGTTGCCACCTGGCAAAGGTCAACTGCATGGTGAGGCTGTCATGGCTGCCAGATGTCTCCTCTGCCTGAGCACACACTGCCTGGTGGGGAGCCACCATGCACAGATCACCCACGTGATGAGGCCCTCACAGCTGCTGGGTGTCACCTTGGTTGCTTCACACACCACCCAGTGGGGTACCACCTCGTATGGGTCACCTGCATGGAGAAGCCATCACTGCCACTGGGTGACAGCTTAGCTCAGTCACACCATGTCTTGTGGGGAGCCACCTCACTTGGGTCACCCATGTGGTGAGGCTGTCATAGCCATGGGATGTCACCTTGACCCCTTCATAGCTTTCACAGCAGGGTGCCACCACGCTGGAGCCACCTAAGAGGCAAGGGATCATGACCACCATGTGTCATCTCAGCCACGTCACACCCCACCAGGCAAGGTGCTACCTCACCCATGTCACCAGCATGGTGAGGCTATCAAGGCCGCGAGGTGTCACCTAAGCCCACTCAGACACTGCCCGATGGGGTGCTACATAGTGCATGCTACTCACATGGCTAGGCCATCATGGCCACCGGGTGTCACTTCAGCCCCGTCATTCCCCACCCTGCCAGGTGCCACCTTGATGTGCCACCCGCATAGCTAGGCAATCACACCACTAGGTGCCACCTTGTCCCTGTGACACCACACCTGGCACCATGTCATCTCTTGTGTGTCCCCCATGTAGTGAGGCCATCATGGCCACCGGGTGTCACTTCAGCCCCATCATTCCCCACCCTGCCAGGTGCCGCCTTGATGTGCCACCCACATAGCTAGGCAATCACACCACTAGGTGCCACCTTGTCCCTGTGACACCACACCTGGCACCATGTCATCTCTTGTGTGTCCCCCATGTAGTGAGGCCATCACGGCCCCTGGGTGTCACCTCTTCCTGGTCAATACCCACCTGCCAGGGTGTCAACTAGCATGTGCTTCCCTCAGGACGAGACCATCACAGCCACCAGGTGTCACCTCAGCCCGATCACACACTGCACAGTGGGGTGTCACCTGGTGCATGCCACCTGTGCTGCAAGTCTGTCTCGGTCAAAGTGTGTCACCTCAACCCGGGCATACCCCACCATGTGAGATGCCACCTCGCATGGTTACTCACGTTGTGAGCACCTCTATGCCACCAGATGTCACCTTGGCCTGGTTACACCCTGCCAGGCAGGGTGCCAGCTCATGTGGGTCACCCATGTGGTGAGGTCCTCATGGCCACTGGGCATCACCTTGGACCAGTCACACACCACCTAACGGGGTGCCACTTTGCAAGGGTCACCCATGTGATGTGGCTCTCACAGCTGCTGTGGATCACTTTGGCCTGGTCACACTGCAGCCTGCAGGGTGCAATCTCACACTTGCTACGATTGTGGTGAGGCTGTCATGGCCACCAGGTGTCACCTTGGCCTGGTCACAACCCACACAGCATGGTGCCACCTCTTGCAGGTCACCCATGTGGCAAGGCCATCACTGCTGCCGGGTGTCACCTCAGCTCGGTCACAACCTGCCAGCAGGAAGCCACCTAGTATAGGTCACCAGGGTTGCAAGGCTGTCACAGCCACAGGGTGTCCATTGACCCTATCGCACCTTGCCTGGCAGGGTGCTACCATGTGTGTGCCACCCAAGTGGTGAGGCCATCACAGACACCAGGTGCCACCTCGGCCCTGTAACACCCCACCTGGTGGGGTGCAACCTTGCACTTGCCACCCATGTAGCTGGGCCATCACAGCACCATGGGTCACCTCGGCACCCTTACACCCTGCCCAGAGCGGTGGCACTTTGCAGGTTCCACCCACATTGCAAGGCCATTACAGCTGCTGGGTGTCACTTCAGCCCCACCACACCCTGCCTGGTGGGGTGTCAACTCATGTGATTCACCCATGTGGTGAGGCCACCAGGGATATCAGGCCTCACCTCAGCCCAGGCACATCCACCCTGTGGGGTGCCACCTTACATGTGTAAGCCATGTGGTGAGGCCGTCAGTGTTGCCAGGTCTCACCTCAGCCCAGGGACACCAAGTCCGGCCTGGAGCCACTTCATGCATGCCACCCACATGGCAAGGCCATGATGGCCACAGGGTGTCACCTAGGATTATCAAACACAGCCCAACAGTGTACCACCTTGCGCATGCCATGCATGTGGTGATGCTGTCATGACCATCAGGTATCACCTTGAATTGGGCACATCCCATCAGGCAGGGTGCCATCTCGTGAGGGTCACCTGGGTTGCGAGGCCCTCTCGGCCACCAGGTGGCACCTAGGCCCATGCACACCCCACCCACCAGAGTGCCATCTCACAAGGGTCACACTTGTGGCATGGCCCTCATGGCAACAGGCTGTCACCTAGGCCCAGGCACATCCAGCCCAACAGGATGCCACCACGCATGGGTCACCCATGTGGTGAGGCTGTAATGGCTGCCAGATGTCACCTCAGCTCAGTCACACCCTGCCCGGCAAAAAGCCACCTCACATGGGTCACCCGTGTTGAGAGGCTGTCACAACCACGGGGTGTCCATTGACCCCATCACACCCTGCTGGCAGGGTGCCACATCATGCATACCACCCAAGTGCTGAGGTCATTATGGTCACAAGGTGTAACCTCGGTCCAGTAACACCCCACCCAGATGGGTGCACCCTTGCACTTGTCACACACATAGCTGCACCGTCAAAGCCACTGGGTGTCACCTAGACCCCCTCACATCCCACCTGCGGTGTGCCACTTTGCATGTGCCACCCATGTTGCAAGGCCATTATGGCTGCCAGATGTCACCTCAGATCCATCACACCCCACCTAGCAGGGTGCCACCTCACATCAGTCACCCACGTGCTGAGGACATCAGGGCTGCCAGGTGTCACATCAACCTGGGCATATCCACCCAGTGGGGTGCCACCTCACATAGGTAACCCACGTGGCAAGTACATCATAGCTGCTGGCTGTCACCTCAGCCCAGGCACACGCCACCAGATGGGGAGCCACCTTGCACCTGTCACCCGAGTGGCAAGGCCATCACAGAAGCTGTGTTTGACCTTGGCCTGGGCACATGCCGCCTGGTGGGATGCCACCACACCAGGGTCACCTATGTGGTGAGGCTGACATTCCATTGGGTTTCACCTCAGCCCAGTCACACATCACCTGGGGGCTGCCACCTCGCATGGGTCACCCACATGTTGATGCCCTCATGAATGCTGGGATTCACTTTTGCCTGGGCACACACCAACTGGAGGAGTGCCACATACTGTGGTGCATCTGCCTGATGAGGCCTGCATGGCAGCTGGGTGTCACCTAGACCTGGTCACACCCCACCCATCATGGTGACACTTCGCACATGCCACCTGCATGGCGATGTGGTCAGGAGGCCGAGTTTCACCTCGGCTACTTCAAAACCTGCCCAGTGGGGAGCCACATCATGCAGGTGATGCACGTTGCAAGACCCTCATGGCCAGGGTGTCACTTAGGCCTGGTCACACCCCACGCCACAGAGTGCCATTTTACACATATCACGCATGAGGCAAGGCCGTAATGGTCACTGGGTGTCACCTCGGCCCAGTTACACACTGCCTGGCTGTGTGCCACCATGTGTGGGTCTCCCGTGTGGCTAGGCCTTTTGCCCACTGGGTTTCACCTCAGAACTGGCACAACCTGCCCAGCTGGGTGCAACCTCATGTGGGTCACCCACGTATTGAGGCCATAATGGAAGTGCGGTTTGACCTCGGCCTGGGCAAATCCCACCCAGAGGGATGCCACTCCACATGTGCCACCCGCATGGTGAGGCCATCATGGCCAGCAGGTGTCACCTCGGCCTTGGGACACTCTGCCCAGTGGAGAGCAACCTCATGCATGCCACCCTTGCGGTGAGGCCTTGTACAGGTCACCTGCATCGTGAGGCCATCACAGCCACCAGGTGTCACTTTGGCACAGTCATGTGCTGCCCAACAGGTGGCCACATCACACTGGTCACCCACGTGGTAAGGCTGTCATGGCCCCTGAGTGTCACCTTGGCCTGGGCACACCCAACCCGGTGGGGTGCCACCCATGTGGTGAGGCCATCACAGAACCTGTGTTTGACCTTGGCCCAGAAACACCTGCCCAGTGGGGTTCCAGCCTGCCAGGGTCACCCATGTGGTGAGGCCAACACACTGCCAGGTGTCACCTAGGCCTGGGCACACCTCACCTGGTGGGATGCTACATCTCATTGGTCACCCACATGTTCAGGACATTACTGTGGCCTGGTGGAAACTCGGCCCCATCACTCCCTACCTGGTGGGGTGCTACCTCATACAGGCCACCCACATGGCAAGGCCGTCACAGCCACCAGGTGTCACCTCAGCCCCATTGCACTCCACCCATCAGGTGGCCACCTCACACGGGTCACCTGTGTGGCAAACCCATCATGTCTGCCAGGTGTCACTTCAGTCCTGTCAATCTCCACCAGGTCAGGTACCACCTCACATATGTCACCAGCATGGCAAGGTCATCATGACCATGGTGTGTCACCTCAGCCCCATGACACACCACCTGGCATGGTGAAACCTTGCATGAGCCACCCACGTGGTGAGGACATCACAGCCACTGGGTGTCAAAATGGCCCAGACACACGCCTCATGGTGGAATGCCACCTCATGCAGGTCACCCATGTGGTGAGGCCGTCACAGCCACCATGTGTCACCTCGGCCCCAACTCTGCCTACCTGATGGGGTGCTACCTCACATGTGCCACCCACATGACAATGCAGTCACAGCCACTAGCTGTCACCTCATCCCCATGACACCACACCTGGTGGGGTGTCATCTCTTGCATGCCACCCATGTGATGAGGACACCACAGCCACCAGGTGTCACCTTAGCTCAATCACACTCTGTCCTCCAGTGTGTCACCTCATGCAAGCCACCCGTGTGGTGAGTCCATCACAGTCATCAGGTGTCACCTCAACCCAGGTGCACCTCGCCGTGTGCAATGCCACTTCGCACGAGTCACCTGAAATGTGAGGCCATCATGGCTGCCAGGTGTCACCTAGGCCTGGGCACACCCCACCTGGTGGGATGCTACCTCTCATTGGTCACCCGCATGTTGAGGACATTACAGTGGCCTGGTGGAACCTCGGCCCCATCACTCCCTACCTGGTGGGGTGCTACCTCGTACATGCCACCCACATGGCAAGGCCATCACAGCCACAAGGTGTCACCTCAGCCTGGTCACACCCTCCCCAGTGGAGTGTCACCTTACACATGCCACCCATATTGCTCATCTGTCACATAAACCATGTGTCACCTCAACCTGGGTGCACCCCACCCAGCACTGGTAACCAACGTTGCAGGGCAATCATAGCAACCAGGTGTCACCTCAGCATGGGCACACCCCACCCAGCAGGATACCACCTCATGCGGGTCACCAGTGTGTTGAGGCCCTCACGGCCGCCATGTTTCACCTAGGCCTGGGCACACCCCACCCAGTGGGGTTTCAACTCATGAATGTCACCCATGTAGTGAGTCCTTCATGGCTGCTGGTTGTCACCTTGGCCCAGTCATACACCACCCAGTGGGATGCCACCACACAGCGGTAACCAGCGTGGTGAGGCTGTCACAGCTGCCAGGTGTCATTTTGGCCCGTTCACACCACGCACAGCTGGGTGCCACCTCGTGCTAGCCACCCACATGGCAAGTCATCTCAGCCACCATGTTTCACTTTGGCCCCATCACTCTAGGCCTGGTAGGGTGCGACCTCACATGTGCTACCCACATGGTGAGGCAGTAACGGCCATAGTGTTTTACCTCATCCCCATGACACCATGCCCAGTGGGGTGTCATCTCTTGTGTGCCATCCATGTGGCAAGCCCATCATGGCTGCCGGGTGTCACCTCAGCCCAATCACACCCTACCTGGCAGGGCTAACCTCACGCATGCCACCCACATTGCAAGTCCAATGTGGTCGCTGTGTCATGTCAACCCAGTCACAACACACCATGCAGGATTCCAAATCGCATGGGTCACCTGTGTTGTGAGGCCTTCACAGCCACTGAGTGTCACCTCGGCCTGGGTACACCTTGCCCATTGGGATGTCACCTAGCATGTGCCACCCACATGGTGCAGCACTCACGGCCACCAATATTCAGCCGTGTCACTCTCTGCCCAGGAGAATGTCACCTCAACATGGCACCTGCATGGCAAGGTGGTCACACCGCTGGGTGTCACGTCTGCATGGTCACACCCCATCCCGCAGGTTGCCACCTGGCAAAGGTCAACTGCATGGTGAGGCTGTCATGGCTGCCAGATGTCTCCTCTGCCTGAGCACACACTGCCTGGTGGGGAGCCACCATGCACAGATCACCCACGTGATGAGGCCCTCACAGCTGCTGGGTGTCACCTTGGTTGCTTCACACACCACCCAGTGGGGTACCACCTCGTATGGGTCACCTGCATGGAGAAGCCATCACTGCCACTGGGTGACAGCTTAGCTCAGTCACACCATGTCTTGTGGGGAGCCACCTCACTTGGGTCACCCATGTGGTGAGGCTGTCATAGCCATGGGATGTCACCTTGACCCCTTCATAGCTTTCACAGCAGGGTGCCACCACGCTGGAGCCACCTAAGAGGCAAGGGATCATGACCACCATGTGTCATCTCAGCCACGTCACACCCCACCAGGCAAGGTGCTACCTCACCCATGTCACCAGCATGGTGAGGCTATCAAGGCCGCGAGGTGTCACCTAAGCCCACTCAGACACTGCCCGATGGGGTGCTACATAGTGCATGCTACTCACATGGCTAGGCCATCATGGCCACCGGGTGTCACTTCAGCCCCGTCATTCCCCACCCTGCCAGGTGCCACCTTGATGTGCCACCCGCATAGCTAGGCAATCACACCACTAGGTGCCACCTTGTCCCTGTGACACCACACCTGGCACCATGTCATCTCTTGTGTGTCCCCCATGTAGTGAGGCCATCACGGCCACTGGGTGTCACCTCTTCCTGGTCAATACCCACCTGCCAGGGTGTCAACTAGCATGTGCTTCCCTCAGGACGAGACCATCACAGCCACCAGGTGTCACCTCAGCCCGATCACACACTGCACAGTGGGGTGTCACCTGGTGCATGCCACCTGTGCTGCAAGTCTGTCTCGGTCAAAGTGTGTCACCTCAACCCGGGCATACCCCACCATGTGAGATGCCACCTCGCATGGTTACTCACGTTGTGAGCACCTCTATGCCACCAGATGTCACCTTGGCCTGGTTACACCCTGCCAGGCAGGGTGCCAGCTCATGTGGGTCACCCATGTGGTGAGGTCCTCATGGCCACTGGGCATCACCTTGGACCAGTCACACACCACCTAACGGGGTGCCACTTTGCAAGGGTCACCCATGTGATGTGGCTCTCACAGCTGCTGTGGATCACTTTGGCCTGCTCACACTGCAGCCTGCAGGGTGCAATCTCACACTTGCTACGATTGTGGTGAGGCTGTCATGGCCACCAGGTGTCACCTTGGCCTGGTCACAACCCACACAGCATGGTGCCACCTCTTGCAGGTCACCCATGTGGCAAGGCCATCACTGCTGCCGGGTGTCACCTCAGCTCGGTCACAACCTGCCAGCAGGAAGCCACCTAGTATAGGTCACCAGGGTTGCAAGGCTGTCACAGCCACAGGGTGTCCATTGACCCTATCGCACCTTGCCTGGCAGGGTGCTACCATGTGTGTGCCACCCAAGTGGTGAGGCCATCACAGACACCAGGTGCCACCTCGGCCCTGTAACACCCCACCTGGTGGGGTGCAACCTTGCACTTGCCACCCATGTAGCTGGGCCATCACAGCACCATGGGTCACCTCGGCACCCTTACACCCTGCCCAGAGCGGTGGCACTTTGCAGGTTCCACCCACATTGCAAGGCCATTACAGCTGCTGGGTGTCACTTCAGCCCCACCACACCCTGCCTGGTGGGGTGTCAACTCATGTGATTCACCCATGTGGTGAGGCCACCAGGGATATCAGGCCTCACCTCAGCCCAGGCACATCCACCCTGTGGGGTGCCACCTTACATGTGTAAGCCATGTGGTGAGGCCGTCAGTGTTGCCAGGTCTCACCTCAGCCCAGGGACACCATGTGCGGCCTGGAGCCACTTCATGCATGCCACCCACATGGCAAGGCCATGATGGCCACAGGGTGTCACCTAGGATTATCAAACACAGCCCAACAGTGTACCACCTTGCGCATGCCATGCATGTGGTGATGCTGTCATGACCATCAGGTATCACCTTGAATTGGGCACATCCCATCAGGCAGGGTGCCATCTCGTGAGGGTCACCTGGGTTGCGAGGCCCTCTCAGCCACCAGGTGGCACCTAGGCCCATGCACACCCCACCCACCAGAGTGCCATCTCACAAGGGTCACACTTGTGGCATGGCCCTCATGGCAACAGGCTGTCACCTAGGCCCAGGCACATCCAGCCCAACAGGATGCCACCACGCATGGGTCACCCATGTGGTGAGGCTGTAATGGCTGCCAGATGTCACCTCAGCTCAGTCACACCCTGCCCGGCAAAAAGCCACCTCACATGGGTCACCCGTGTTGAGAGGCTGTCACAACCACGGGGTGTCCATTGGCCCCATCACACCCTGCTGGCAGGGTGCCACATCATGCATACCACCCAAGTGCTGAGGTCATTATGGTCACAAGGTGTAACCTCGGTCCAGTAACACGCCACCCAGATGGGTGCACCCTTGCACTTGTCACACACATAGCTGCACCGTCAAAGCCACTGGGTGTCACCTACACACCATCACCACCCACCTGCAGTGTGCCACTTTGCATGTGCCACCCATGTTGCAAGGCCATTATGGCTGCCAGATGTCACCTCAGATCCATCACACCCCACCTAGCAGGGTGCCACCTCACATCAGTCACCCACGTGCTGAGGACATCAGGGCTGCCAGGTGTCACATCAACCTGGGCATATCCACCCAGTGGGGTGCCACCTCACATAGGTAACCCACGTGGCAAGTACATCATAGCTGCTGGCTGTCACCTCAGCCCAGGCACATGCCACCTGATGGGGAGCCACCTTGCACCTGTCACCCGAGTGGCAAGGCCATCACAGAAGCTGTGTTTGACCTTGGCCTGGGCACATGCCGCCTGGTGGGATGCCACCACACCAGGGTCACCTATGTGGTGAGGCTGACATTCCATTGGGTTTCACCTCAGCCCACTCACACATCACCTGGGGGCTGCCACCTCGCATGGGTCACCCACATGTTGATGCCCTCATGAATGCTGGGATTCACTTGCGCCTGGGCACACACCAACTGGAGGAGTGCCACATACTGTGGTGCATCTGCCTGATGAGGCCTGCATGGCAGCTGGGTGTCACCTAGACCTGGTCACACCCCACCCATCACGGTGACACTTCGCACATGCCACCTGCATGGCGATGTGCTCAGGAGGCCGAGTTTCACCTCGGCTACTTCAAAACCTGCCCAGTGGGGAGCCACATCATGCAGGTGATGCACGTGGCAAGACCCTCATGGCCAGGGTGTCACTTAGGCCTGGTCACACCCCACGCCACAGAGTGCCACTTTACACATATCACCCATGAGGCAAGGCCGTAATGGTCACTGGGGGTCACCTCGGCCCAGTTACACACTGCCTGGCTGTGTGCCACCATGTGTGGGTCTCCCGTGTGGCTAGGCCTTCATGCCCACTGGGTTTCACCTCAGAACTGGCACAACCTGCCCAGCTGGGTGCAACCTCATGTGGGTCACCCACGTATTGAGGCCATAATGGAAGTGCGGTTTGACCTCGGCCTGGGCAAATCCCACCCAGAGGGATGCCACTCCACATGTGCCACCCGCATGGTGAGGCCATCATGGCCAGCAGGTGTCACCTCGGCCTTGGGACACTCTGCCCAGTGGAGAGCAACCTCATGCATGCCACCCTTGCGGTGAGGCCTTGTACAGGTCACCTGCATCGTGAGGCCATCACAGCCACCAGGTGTCACTTTGGCACAGTCATGTGCTGCCCAACAGGTTGCCACATCACACTGGTCACCCACGTGGTAAGGCTGTCATGGCCCCTGAGTGTCACCTTGGCCTGGGCACACCCAACCCGGTGGGGTGCCACCCATGTGGTGAGGCCATCACAGAACCTGTGTTTGACCTTGGCCCAGAAACACCTGCCCAGTGGGGTTCCAGCCTGCCAGGGTCACCCATGTGGTGAGGCCAACACACTGCCAGGTGTCACCTAGGCCTGGGCACACCTCACCTGGTGGGATGCTACATCTCATTGGTCACCCGCATCTTCAGGACATTACTGTGGCCTGGTGGAAACTCGGCCCCATCACTCCCTACCTGGTGGGGTGCTACCTCATACAGGCCACCCACATGGCAAGGCCGTCACAGCCACCAGGTGTCACCTCAGCCCCATTGCACTCCACCCATCAGGTGGCCACCTCACACGGGTCACCTGTGTGGCAAACCCATCATGGCCGCCAGGTGTCACTTCAGTCCTGTCAATCTCCACCAGGTCAGGTACCACCTCACATATGTCACCAGCATGGCAAGGTCATCATGACCATGGTGTGTCACCTCAGCCCCATGACACACCACCTGGCATGGTGAAACCTTGCATGAGCCACCCACGTGGTGAGGACATCACAGCCACTGGGTGTCAAAATGGCCCAGACACACGCCTCATGGTGGAATGCCACCTCATGCAGGTCACCCATGTGGTGAGGCCGTCACAGCCACCATGTGTCACCTCGGCCCCAAACTGCCTACCTGATGGGGTGCTACCTCACATGTGCCACCCACATGACAATGCAGTCAAGCAACTAGCTGTCACCTCATCCCCATGACACCACACCTGGTGGGGTGTCATCTCTTGCATGCCACCCATGTGATGAGGACACCACAGACACCAGGTGTCACCTTAGCTCAATCACACTCTGTCCTCCAGTGTGTCACCTCATGCAAGCCACCCGTGTGGTGAGTCCATCACCGTCATCAGGTGTCACCTCAACCCAGGTGCACCTCGCCGTGTGCAATGCCACTTCGCACGAGTCACCTGAAATGTGAGGCCATCATGGCTGCCAGGTGTCACCTAGGCCTGGGCACACCCCACCTGGTGGGATGCTACCTCTCATTGGTCACCCGCATGTTGAGGACATTACAGTGGCCTGGTGGAACCTCGGCCCCATCACTCCCTACCTGGTGGGGTGCTACCTCGTACATGCCACCCACATGGCAAGGCCATCACAGCCACAAGGTGTCACCTCAGCCTGGTCACACCCTCCCCAGTGGAGTGTCACCTTACACATGCCACCCATATTGCTCATCTGTCACATAAACCATGTGTCACCTCAACCTGGGTGCACCCCACCCAGCACTGGTAACCCACGTTGCAGGGCAATCATAGCAACCAGGTGTCACCTCGGCATGGGCACACCCCACCCAGCAGGATACCACCTCATGCGGGTCACCAGTGTGTTGAGGCCCTCACGGCCGCCATGTTTCACCTAGGCCTGGGCACACCCCACCCAGTGGGGTTTCAACTCACGAATGTCACCCATGTAGTGAGGCCTTCATGGCTGCTGGTTGTCACCTTGGCCCAGTCATACACCACCCAGTGGGATGCCACCACACAGCGGTAACCAGCGTGGCGAGGCTGTCACAGCTGCCAGGTGTCATTTTGGCCCGTTCACACCACGCACAGCTGGGTGCCACCTCGTGCTAGCCACCCACGTGGCAAGTCATCTCAGCCACCATGTTTCACTTTGGCCCCATCACTCTAGGCCTGGTAGGGTGCGACCTCACATGTGCTACCCACATGGTGAGGCAGTAACGGCCATAGTGTTTTACCTCATCCCCATGACACCATGCCCAGTGGGGTGTCATCTCTTGTGTGCCATCCATGTGGCAAGCCCATCATGGCTGCCGGGTGTCACCTCAGCCCAATCACACCCTACCTGACAGGGCTAACTTCATGCATGCCACCCACATTGCAAGTCCAATGTGGTCGCTGTGTCATGTCAACCCAGTCACACCACACCATGCAGGATTCCAAATTGCATGGGTCACCTGTGTTGTGAGGCCTTCACAGCCACTGAGTGTCACCTCGGCCTGGGTACACCTTGCCCATTGGGATGTCACCTAGCATGTGCCACCCACATGGTGCAGCACTCACGGCCACCAATATTCAGCCGCGTCACTCCCTGCCCAGGAGAATGTCACCTCAACATGGCACCTGCATGGCAAGGTGGTCACACCACTGGGTGTCACGTCTGCATGGTCACACCCCATCCCGCAGGTTGCCACCTGGCAAAGGTCAACTGCATGGTGAGGCTGTCATGGCTGCCAGATGTCTCCTCTGCCTGAGCACACACTGCCTGGTGGGGAGCCACCATGCACAGATCACCCACGTGATGAGGCCCTCACAGCTGCTGGGTGTCACCTTGGTTGCTTCACACACCACCCAGTGGGGTACCACCTCGTATGGGTCACCTGCATGGAGAAGCCATCACTGCCACTGGGTGACAGCTTAGCTCAGTCACACCATGTCTTGTGGGGAGCCACCTCACTTGGGTCACCCATGTGGTGAGGCTGTCATAGCCATGGGATGTCACCTTGACCCCTTCATAGCTTTCACAGCAGGGTGCCACCACGCTGGAGCCACCTAAGAGGCAAGGGATCATGACCACCATGTGTCATCTCAGCCACGTCACACCCCACCAGGCAAGGTGCTACCTCACCCATGTCACCAGCATGGTGAGGCTATCAAGGCCGCGAGGTGTCACCTAAGCCCACTCAGACACTGCCCCATGGGGTGCTACATAGTGCATGCTACTCACATGGCTAGGCCATCATGGCCACTGGGTGTCACTTCAGCCCCGTCATTCCCCACCCTGCCAGGTGCCACCTTGATGTGCCACCCGCATAGCTAGGCAATCACACCACTACGTGCCACCTTGTCCCTGTGACACCACACCTGGCACCATGTCATCTCTTGTGTGTCCCCCATGTAGTGAGGCCATCATGGCCACCGGGTGTCACTTCAGCCCCATCATTCCCCACCCTGCCAGGTGCCGCCTTGATGTGCCACCCACATAGCTAGGCAATCACACCACTAGGTGCCACCTTGTCCCTGTGACACCACACCTGGCACCATGTCATCTCTTGTGTGTCCCCCATGTAGTGAGGCCATCACGGCCCCTGGGTGTCACCTCTTCCTGGTCAATACCCACCTGCCAGGGTGTCAACTAGCATGTGCTTCCCTCAGGACGAGACCATCACAGCCACCAGGTGTCACCTCAGCCTGATCACACACTGCACAGTGGGGTGTCACCTGGTGCATGCCACCTGTGCTGCAAGTCTGTCTCGGTCAAAGTGTGTCACCTCAACCCGGGCATACCCCACCATGTGAGATGCCACCTCGCATGGTTACTCACGTTGTGAGCACCTCTATGCCACCAGATGTCACCTTGGCCTGGTTACACCCTGCCAGGCAGGGTGCCAGCTCATGTGGGTCACCCATGTGGTGAGGTCCTCATGGCCACTGGGCATCACCTTGGACCAGTCACACACCACCTAACGGGGTGCCACTTTGCAAGGGTCACCCATGTGATGTGGCTCTCACAGCTGCTGTGGATCACTTTGGCCTGGTCACACTGCAGCCTGCAGGGTGCAATCTCACACTTGCTACGATTGTGGTGAGGCTGTCATGGCCACCAGGTGTCACCTTGGCCTGGTCACAACCCACACAGCATGGTGCCACCTCTTGCAGGTCACCCATGTGGCAAGGCCATCACTGCTGCCGGGTGTCACCTCAGCTCGGTCACAACCTGCCAGCAGGAAGCCACCTAGTATAGGTCACCAGGGTTGCAAGGCTGTCACAGCCACAGGGTGTCCATTGACCCTATCGCACCTTGCCTGGCAGGGTGCTACCATGTGTGTGCCACCCAAGTGGTGAGGCCATCACAGACACCAGGTGCCACCTCGGCCCTGTAACACCCCACCTGGTGGGGTGCAACCTTGCACTTGCCACCCATGTAGCTGGGCCATCACAGCACCATGGGTCACCTCGGCACCCTTACACCCTGCCCAGAGCGGTGGCACTTTGCAGGTTCCACCCACATTGCAAGGCCATTACAGCTGCTGGGTGTCACTTCAGCCCCACCACACCCTGCCTGGTGGGGTGTCAACTCATGTGATTCACCCATGTGGTGAGGCCACCAGGGATATCAGGCCTCACCTCAGCCCAGGCACATCCACCCTGTGGGGTGCCACCTTACATGTGTAAGCCATGTGGTGAGGCCGTCAGTGTTGCCAGGTCTCACCTCAGCCCAGGGACACCAAGTCCGGCCTGGAGCCACTTCATGCATGCCACCCACATGGCAAGGCCATGATGGCCACAGGGTGTCACCTAGGATTATCAAACACAGCCCAACAGTGTACCACCTTGCGCATGCCATGCATGTGGTGATGCTGTCATGACCATCAGGTATCACCTTGAATTGGGCACATCCCATCAGGCAGGGTGCCATCTCGTGAGGGTCACCTGGGTTGCGAGGCCCTCTCGGCCACCAGGTGGCACCTAGGCCCATGCACACCCCACCCACCAGAGTGCCATCTCACAAGGGTCACACTTGTGGCATGGCCCTCATGGCAACCGGCTGTCACCTAGGCCCAGGCACATCCAGCCCAACAGGATGCCACCACGCATGGGTCACCCATGTGGTGAGGCTGTAATGGCTGCCAGATGTCACCTCAGCTCAGTCACACCCTGCCCGGCAAAAAGCCACCTCACATGGGTCACCCGTGTTGAGAGGCTGTCACAACCACGGGGTGTCCATTGACCCCATCACACCCTGCTGGCAGGGTGCCACATCATGCATACCACCCAAGTGCTGAGGTCATTATGGTCACAAGGTGTAACCTCGGTCCAGTAACACCCCACCCAGATGGGTGCACCCTTGCACTTGTCACACACATAGCTGCACCGTCAAAGCCACTGGGTGTCACCTAGACCCCCTCACATCCCACCTGCGGTGTGCCACTTTGCATGTGCCACCCATGTTGCAAGGCCATTATGGCTGCCAGATGTCACCTAAGATCCATCACACACCACCTAGCAGGGTGCCACCTCACATCAGTCACCCACGTGCTGAGGACATCAGGGCTGCCAGGTGTCACATCAACCTGGGCATATCCACCCAGTGGGGTGCCACCTCACATAGGTAACCCACGTGGCAAGTACATCATAGCTGCTGGCTGTCACCTCAGCCCAGGCACACGCCACCAGATGGGGAGCCACCTTGCACCTGTCACCCGAGTGGCAAGGCCATCACAGAAGCTGTGTTTGACCTTGGCCTGGGCACATGCCGCCTGGTGGGATGCCACCACACCAGGGTCACCTATGTGGTGAGGCTGACATTCCATTGGGTTTCACCTCAGCCCAGTCACACATCACCTGGGGGCTGCCACCTCGCATGGGTCACCCACATGTTGATGCCCTCATGAATGCTGGGATTCACTTTTGCCTGGGCACACACCAACTGGAGGAGTGCCACATACTGTGGTGCATCTGCCTGATGAGGCCTGCATGGCAGCTGGGTGTCACCTAGACCTGGTCACACCCCACCCATCATGGTGACACTTCGCACATGCCACCTGCATGGCGATGTGGTCAGGAGGCCGAGTTTCACCTCGGCTACTTCAAAACCTGCCCAGTGGGGAGCCACATCATGCAGGTGATGCACGTTGCAAGACCCTCATGGCCAGGGTGTCACTTAGGCCTGGTCACACCCCACGCCACAGAGTGCCATTTTACACATATCACGCATGAGGCAAGGCCGTAATGGTCACTGGGTGTCACCTCGGCCCAGTTACACACTGCCTGGCTGTGTGCCACCATGTGTGGGTCTCCCGTGTGGCTAGGCCTTTTGCCCACTGGGTTTCACCTCAGAACTGGCACAACCTGCCCAGCTGGGTGCAACCTCATGTGGGTCACCCACGTATTGAGGCCATAATGGAAGTGCGGTTTGACCTCGGCCTGGGCAAATCCCACCCAGAGGGATGCCACTCCACATGTGCCACCCGCATGGTGAGGCCATCATGGCCAGCAGGTGTCACCTCGGCCTTGGGACACTCTGCCCAGTGGAGAGCAACCTCATGCATGCCACCCTTGCGGTGAGGCCTTGTACAGGTCACCTGCATCGTGAGGCCATCACAGCCACCAGGTGTCACTTTGGCACAGTCATGTGCTGCCCAACAGGTTGCCACATCACACTGGTCACCCACGTGGTAAGGCTGTCATGGCCCCTGAGTGTCACCTTGGCCTGGGCACACCCAACCCGGTGGGGTGCCACCCATGTGGTGAGGCCATCACAGAACCTGTGTTTGACCTTGGCCCAGAAACACCTGCCCAGTGGGGTTCCAGCCTGCCAGGGTCACCCATGTGGTGAGGCCAACACACTGCCAGGTGTCACCTAGGCCTGGGCACACCTCACCTGGTGGGATGCTACATCTCATTGGTCACCCACATGTTCAGGACATTACTGTGGCCTGGTGGAAACTCGGCCCCATCACTCCCTACCTGGTGGGGTGCTACCTCATACAGGCCACCCACATGGCAAGGCCGTCACAGCCACCAGGTGTCACCTCAGCCCCATTGCACTCCACCCATCAGGTGGCCACCTCACACGGGTCACCTGTGTGGCAAACCCATCATGTCTGCCAGGTGTCACTTCAGTCCTGTCAATCTCCACCAGGTCAGGTACCACCTCACATATGTCACCAGCATGGCAAGGTCATCATGACCATGGTGTGTCACCTCAGCCCCATGACACACCACCTGGCATGGTGAAACCTTGCATGAGCCACCCACGTGGTGAGGACATCACAGCCACTGGGTGTCAAAATGGCCCAGACACACGCCTCATGGTGGAATGCCACCTCATGCAGGTCACCCATGTGGTGAGGCCGTCACAGCCACCATGTGTCACCTCGGCCCCAACTCTGCCTACCTGATGGGGTGCTACCTCACATGTGCCACCCACATGACAATGCAGTCACAGCCACTAGCTGTCACCTCATCCCCATGACACCACACCTGGTGGGGTGTCATCTCTTGCATGCCACCCATGTGATGAGGACACCACAGCCACCAGGTGTCACCTTAGCTCAATCACACTCTGTCCTCCAGTGTGTCACCTCATGCAAGCCACCCGTGTGGTGAGTCCATCACAGTCATCAGGTGTCACCTCAACCCAGGTGCACCTCGCCGTGTGCAATGCCACTTCGCACGAGTCACCTGAAATGTGAGGCCATCATGGCTGCCAGGTGTCACCTAGGCCTGGGCACACCCCACCTGGTGGGATGCTACCTCTCATTGGTCACCCGCATGTTGAGGACATTACAGTGGCCTGGTGGAACCTCGGCCCCATCACTCCCTACCTGGTGGGGTGCTACCTCGTACATGCCACCCACATGGCAAGGCCATCACAGCCACAAGGTGTCACCTCAGCCTGGTCACACCCTCCCCAGTGGAGTGTCACCTTACACATGCCACCCATATTGCTCATCTGTCACATAAACCATGTGTCACCTCAACCTGGGTGCACCCCACCCAGCACTGGTAACCCACGTTGCAGGGCAATCATAGCAACCAGGTGTCACCTCGGCATGGGCACACCCCACCCAGCAGGATACCACCTCATGCGGGTCACCAGTGTGTTGAGGCCCTCACGGCCGCCATGTTTCACCTAGGCCTGGGCACACCCCACCCAGTGGGGTTTCAACTCACGAATGTCACCCATGTAGTGAGGCCTTCATGGCTGCTGGTTGTCACCTTGGCCCAGTCATACACCACCCAGTGGGATGCCACCACACAGCGGTAACCAGCGTGGCGAGGCTGTCACAGCTGCCAGGTGTCATTTTGGCCCGTTCACACCACGCACAGCTGGGTGCCACCTCGTGCTAGCCACCCACGTGGCAAGTCATCTCAGCCACCATGTTTCACTTTGGCCCCATCACTCTAGGCCTGGTAGGGTGCGACCTCACATGTGCTACCCACATGGTGAGGCAGTAACGGCCATAGTGTTTTACCTCATCCCCATGACACCATGCCCAGTGGGGTGTCATCTCTTGTGTGCCATCCATGTGGCAAGCCCATCATGGCTGCCGGGTGTCACCTCAGCCCAATCACACCCTACCTGACAGGGCTAACCTCACGCATGCCACCCACATTGCAAGTCCAATGTGGTCGCTGTGTCATGTCAACCCAGTCACACCACACCATGCAGGATTCCAAATCGCATGGGTCACCTGTGTTGTGAGGCCTTCACAGCCACTGAGTGTCACCTCGGCCTGGGTACACCTTGCCCATTGGGATGTCACCTAGCATGTGCCACCCACATGGTGCAGCACTCACGGCCACCAATATTCAGCCGCGTCACTCCCTGCCCAGGAGAATGTCACCTCAACATGGCACCTGCATGGCAAGGTGGTCACACCGCTGGGTGTCACGTCTGCATGGTCACACCCCATCCCGCAGGTTGCCACCTGGCAAAGGTCAACTGCATGGTGAGGCTGTCATGGCTGCCAGATGTCTCCTCTGCCTGAGCACACACTGCCTGGTGGGGAGCCACCATGCACAGATCACCCACGTGATGAGGCCCTCACAGCTGCTGGGTGTCACCTTGGTTGCTTCACACACCACCCAGTGGGGTACCACCTCGTATGGGTCACCTGCATGGAGAAGCCATCACTGCCACTGGGTGACAGCTTAGCTCAGTCACACCATGTCTTGTGGGGAGCCACCTCACTTGGGTCACCCATGTGGTGAGGCTGTCATAGCCATGGGATGTCACCTTGACCCCTTCATAGCTTTCACAGCAGGGTGCCACCACGCTGGAGCCACCTAAGAGGCAAGGGATCATGACCACCATGTGTCATCTCAGCCACGTCACACCCCACCAGGCAAGGTGCTACCTCACCCATGTCACCAGCATGGTGAGGCTATCAAGGCCGCGAGGTGTCACCTAAGCCCACTCAGACACTGCCCCATGGGGTGCTACATAGTGCATGCTACTCACATGGCTAGGCGATCATGGCCACCGGGTGTCACTTCAGCCCCATCATTCCCCACCCTGCCAGGTGCCACCTTGATGTGCCACCCACATAGCTAGGCAATCACACCACTAGGTGCCACCTTGTCCCTGTGACACCACACCTGGCACCATGTCATCTCTTGTGTGTCCCCCATGTAGTGAGGCCATCACGGCCACTGGGTGTCACCTCTTCCTGGTCAATACCCACCTGCCAGGGTGTCAACTAGCATGTGCTTCCCTCAGGACGAGACCATCACAGCCACCAGGTGTCACCTCAGCCCGATCACACACTGCACAGTGGGGTGTCACCTGGTGCATGCCACCTGTGCTGCAAGTCTGTCTCGGTCAAAGTGTGTCACCTCAACCCGGGCATACCCCACCATGTGAGATGCCACCTCGCATGGTTACTCACGTTGTGAGCACCTCTATGCCACCAGATGTCACCTTGGCCTGGTTACACCCTGCCAGGCAGGGTGCCAGCTCATGTGGGTCACCCATGTGGTGAGGTCCTCATGGCCACTGGGCATCACCTTGGACCAGTCACACACCACCTAACGGGGTGCCACTTTGCAAGGGTCACCCATGTGATGTGGCTCTCACAGCTGCTGTGGATCACTTTGGCCTGCTCACACTGCAGCCTGCAGGGTGCAATCTCACACTTGCTACGATTGTGGTGAGGCTGTCATGGCCACCAGGTGTCACCTTGGCCTGGTCACAACCCACACAGCATGGTGCCACCTCTTGCAGGTCACCCATGTGGCAAGGCCATCACTGCTGCCGGGTGTCACCTCAGCTCGGTCACAACCTGCCAGCAGGAAGCCACCTAGTATAGGTCACCAGGGTTGCAAGGCTGTCACAGCCACAGGGTGTCCATTGACCCTATCGCACCTTGCCTGGCAGGGTGCTACCATGTGTGTGCCTCCCAAGTGATGAGGCCATCACAGACACCAGGTGCCACCTCGGCCCTGTAACACCCCACCTGGTGGGGTGCAACCTTGCACTTGCCACCCATGTAGCTGGGCCATCACAGCACCATGGGTCACCTCGGCACCCTTACACCCTGCCCAGAGCGGTGGCACTTTGCAGCTTCCACCCACATTGCAAGGCCATTACAGCTGCTGGGTGTCACTTCAGCCCCACCACACCCTGCCTGGTGGGGTGTCAACTCATGTGATTCACCCATGTGGTGAGGCCACCAGGGATATCAGGCCTCACCTCAGCCCAGGCACATCCACCCTGTGGGGTGCCACCTTACATGTGTAAGCCATGTGGTGAGGCCGACAGTGTTGCCAGGTCTCACCTCAGCCCAGGGACAGCAAGTCCGGCCTGGAGCCACTTCATGCATGCCACCCACATGGCAAGGCCATGATGGCCACAGGGTGTCACCTAGGATTATCAAACACAGCCCAACAGTGTACCACCTTGCGCATGCCATGCATGTGGTGATGCTGTCATGACCATCAGGTATCACCTTGAATTGGGCACATCCCATCAGGCAGGGTGCCATCTCGTGAGGGTCACCTGGGTTGCGAGGCCCTCTCGGCCACCACGTGGCACCTAGGCCCATGCACACCCCACCCACCAGAGTGCCATCTCACAAGGGTCACACTTGTGGCATGGCCCTCATGGCAACAGGCTGTCACCTAGGCCCAGGCACATCCAGCCCAACAGGATGCCACCACGCATGGGTCACCCATGTGGTGAGGCTGTAATGGCTGCCAGATGTCACCTCAGCTCAGTCACACCCTGCGGCAAAGCATGGGGTGTGATGGATCTGAGGTGACATCTGGCAGCCATATGGCCTTGCAACATGGGGGCACATGCAATGGCACACCGCAGTGGGATGTGAGGGGTCCTAGGTACACCCAGTGGCTTGACGTGCAGCAATGTGTGTGACAAGTGCAAGGGTCTGCACCCCACCCAGATGGGTGCACCCTTGCACTTGTCACACACATAGCTGCACCGTCAAAGCCACTGGGTGTCACCTAGACCCCCTCACATCCCACCTGCGGTGTGCCACTTTGCATGTGCCACCCATGTTGCAAGGCCATTATGGCTGCCAGATGTCACCTCAGATCCATCACACCCCACCTAGCAGGGTGCCACCTCACATCAGTCACCCACGTGCTGAGGACATCAGGGCTGCCAGGTGTCACATCAACCTGGGCATATCCACCCAGTGGGGTGCCACCTCACATAGGTAACCCACGTGGCAAGTACATCATAGCTGCTGGCTGTCACCTCAGCCCAGGCACACGCCACCAGATGGGGAGCCACCTTGCACCTGTCACCCGAGTGGCAAGGCCATCACAGAAGCTGTGTTTGACCTTGGCCTGGGCACATGCCGCCTGGTGGGATGCCACCACACCAGGGTCACCTATGTGGTGAGGCTGACATTCCATTGGGTTTCACCTCAGCCCAGTCACACATCACCTGGGGGCTGCCACCTCGCATGGGTCACCCACATGTTGATGCCCTCATGAATGCTGGGATTCACTTTTGCCTGGGCACACACCAACTGGAGGAGTGCCACATACTGTGGTGCATCTGCCTGATGAGGCCTGCATGGCAGCTGGGTGTCACCTAGACCTGGTCACACCCCACCCATCATGGTGACACTTCGCACATGCCACCTGCATGGCGATGTGGTCAGGAGGCCGAGTTTCACCTCGGCTACTTCAAAACCTGCCCAGTGGGGAGCCACATCATGCAGGTGATGCACGTTGCAAGACCCTCATGGCCAGGGTGTCACTTAGGCCTGGTCACACCCCACGCCACAGAGTGCCATTTTACACATATCACGCATGAGGCAAGGCCGTAATGGTCACTGGGTGTCACCTCGGCCCAGTTACACACTGCCTGGCTGTGTGCCACCATGTGTGGGTCTCCCGTGTGGCTAGGCCTTTTGCCCACTGGGTTTCACCTCAGAACTGGCACAACCTGCCCAGCTGGGTGCAACCTCATGTGGGTCACCCACGTATTGAGGCCATAATGGAAGTGCGGTTTGACCTCGGCCTGGGCAAATCCCACCCAGAGGGATGCCACTCCACATGTGCCACCCGCATGGTGAGGCCATCATGGCCAGCAGGTGTCACCTCGGCCTTGGGACACTCTGCCCAGTGGAGAGCAACCTCATGCATGCCACCCTTGCGGTGAGGCCTTGTACAGGTCACCTGCATCGTGAGGCCATCACAGCCACCAGGTGTCACTTTGGCACAGTCATGTGCTGCCCAACAGGTGGCCACATCACACTGGTCACCCACGTGGTAAGGCTGTCATGGCCCCTGAGTGTCACCTTGGCCTGGGCACACCCAACCCGGTGGGGTGCCACCCATGTGGTGAGGCCATCACAGAACCTGTGTTTGACCTTGGCCCAGAAACACCTGCCCAGTGGGGTTCCAGCCTGCCAGGGTCACCCATGTGGTGAGGCCAACACACTGCCAGGTGTCACCTAGGCCTGGGCACACCTCACCTGGTGGGATGCTACATCTCATTGGTCACCCGCATGTTCAGGACATTACTGTGGCCTGGTGGAAACTCGGCCCCATCACTCCCTACCTGGTGGGGTGCTACCTCATACCGGCCACCCACATGGCAAAGCCGTCACAGCCACCAGGTGTCACCTCATCCCCATTGCGCTCCACCCATCAGGGGGCCACCTCACACGGGTCACCTGTGTGGCAAACCCATCATGGCCGCCAGGTGTCACTTCAGTCCTGACAATCTCCACCAGGTCAGGTACCACCTCACATATGTCACCAGCATGGCAAGGTCATCATGACCATGGTGTGTCACCTCAGCCCCATGACACACCACCTGGCATGGTGAAACCTTGCATGAGCCACCCGCGTGGTGAGGACATCACAGCCACTGGGTGTCAAAATGGCCCAGACACACGCCTCATGGTGGAATGCCACCTCATGCAGGTCACCCATGTGTGGAGGCCGTCACAGCCACCATGTGTCACCTCGGCCCCAACTCTGCCAACCTGATGGGGTGCTACCTCACATGTGCCACCCACATGACAATGCAGTCACAGCCACTAGCTGTCACCTCATCCCCATGACACCACACCTGGTGGGGTGTCATCTCTTGCATGCCACCCATGTGATGAGGACACCACAGCCACCAGGTGTCACCTTAGCTCAATCACACTCTGTCCTCCAGTGTGTCACCTCATGCAAGCCACCCGTGTGGTGAGTCCATCACAGTCATCAGGTGTCACCTCAACCCAGGTGCACCTCGCCGTGTGCAATGCCACTTCGCACGAGTCACCTGAAATGTGAGGCCATCATGGCTGCCAGGTGTCACCTAGGCCTGGGCACACACCACCTGGTGGGATGCTACCTCTCATTGGTCACCCGCATGTTGAGGACATTACAGTGGCCTGGTGGAACCTCGGCCCCATCACTCCCTACCTGGTGGGGTGCTACCTCGTACATGCCAACCACATGGCAAGGCCATCACAGCCACAAGGTGTCACCTCAGCCTGGTCACACCCTCCCCAGTGGAGTGTCACCTTACACATGCCACCCATATTGCTCATCTGTCACATAAACCATGTGTCACCTCAACCTGGGTGCACCCCACCCAGCACTGGTAACCCACGTTGCAGGGCAATCATAGCAACCAGGTGTCACCTCGGCATGGGCACACCCCACCCAGCAGGATACCACCTCATGCGGGTCACCAGTGTGTTGAGGCCCTCACGGCCGCCATGTTTCACCTAGGCCTGGGCACACCCCACCCAGTGGGGTTTCAACTCACGAATGTCACCCATGCAGTGAGGCCTTCATGGCTGCTGGTTGTCACCTTGGCCCAGTCATACACCACCCAGTGGGATGCCACCACACAGCGGTAACCAGCGTGGCGAGGCTGTCACAGCTGCCAGGTGTCATTTTGGCCCATTCACACCACGCACAGCTGGGTGCCACCTCGTGCTAGCCACCCACGTGGCAAGTCATCTCAGCCACCATGTTTCACTTTGGCCCCATCACTCTAGGCCTGGTAGGGTGCGACCTCACATGTGCTACCCACATGGTGAGGCAGTAACGGCCATAGTGTTTTACCTCATCCCCATGACACCATGCCCAGTGGGGTGTCATCTCTTGTGTGCCATCCATGTGGCAAGCCCATCATGGCTGCCGGGTGTCACCTCAGCCCAATCACACCCTACCTGGCAGGGCTAACCTCACGCATGCCACCCACATTGCAAGTCCAATGTGGTCGCTGTGTCATGTCAACCCAGTCACACCACACCATGCAGGATTCCAAATCGCATGGGTCACCTGTGTTGTGAGGCCTTCACAGCCACTGAGTGTCACCTCGGCCTGGGTACACCTTGCCCATTGGGATGTCACCTAGCATGTGCCACCCACATGGTGCAGCACTCACGGCCACCAATATTCAGCCGCGTCACTCCCTGCCCAGGAGAATGTCACCTCAACATGGCACCTGCATGGCAAGGTGGTCACACCGCTGGGTGTCACGTCTGCATGGTCACACCCCATCCCGCAGGTTGCCACCTGGCAAAGGTCAACTGCATGGTGAGGCTGTCATGGCTGCCAGATGTCTCCTCTGCCTGAGCACACACTGCCTGGTGGGGAGCCACCATGCACAGATCACCCACGTGATGAGGCCCTCACAGCTGCTGGGTGTCACCTTGGTTGCTTCACACACCACCCAGTGGGGTACCACCTCGTATGGGTCACCTGCATGGAGAAGCCATCACTGCCACTGGGTGACAGCTTAGCTCAGTCACACCATGTCTTGTGGGGAGCCACCTCACTTGGGTCACCCATGTGGTGAGGCTGTCATAGCCATGGGATGTCACCTTGACCCCTTCATAGCTTTCACAGCAGGGTGCCACCACGCTGGAGCCACCTAAGAGGCAAGGGATCATGACCACCATGTGTCATCTCAGCCACGTCACACCCCACCAGGCAAGGTGCTACCTCACCCATGTCACCAGCATGGTGAGGCTATCAAGGCCGCGAGGTGTCACCTAAGCCCACTCAGACACTGCCCGATGGGGTGCTACATAGTGCATGCTACTCACATGGCTAGGCCATCATGGCCACCGGGTGTCACTTCAGCCCCGTCATTCCCCACCCTGCCAGCTGCCACCTTGATGTGCCACCCACATAGGTAGGCAATCACACCACTAGGTGCCACCTTGTCCCTGTGACACCACACCTGGCACCATGTCATCTCTTGTGTGTCCCCCATGTAGTGAGGCCATCACGGCCACTGGGTGTCACCTCTTCCTGGTCAATACCCACCTGCCAGGGTGTCAACTAGCATGTGCTTCCCTCAGGACGAGACCATCACAGCCACCAGGTGTCACCTCAGCCCGATCACACACTGCACAGTGGGGTGTCACCTGGTGCATGCCACCTGTGCTGCAAGTCTGTCTCGGTCAAAGTGTGTCACCTCAACCCGGGCATACCCCACCATGTGAGATGCCACCTCGCATGGTTACTCACGTTGTGAGCACCTCTATGCCACCAGATGTCACCTTGGCCTGGTTACACCCTGCCAGGCAGGGTGCCAGCTCATGTGGGTCACCCATGTGGTGAGGTCCTCATGGCCACTGGGCATCACCTTGGACCAGTCACACACCACCTAACGGGGTGCCACTTTGCAAGGGTCACCCATGTGATGTGGCTCTCACAGCTGCTGTGGATCACTTTGGCCTGGTCACACTGCAGCCTGCAGGGTGCAATCTCACACTTGCTACGATTGTGGTGAGGCTGTCATGGCCACCAGGTGTCACCTTGGCCTGGTCACAACCCACACAGCATGGTGCCACCTCTTGCAGGTCACCCATGTGGCAAGGCCATCACTGCTGCTGGGTGTCACCTCAGCTCGGTCACAACCTGCCAGCAGGAAGCCACCTAGTATAGGTCACCAGGGTTGCAAGGCTGTCACAGCCACAGGGTGTCCATTGACCCTATCGCACCTTGCCTGGCAGGGTGCTACCATGTGTGTGCCACCCAAGTGGTGAGGCCATCACAGACACCAGGTGCCACCTCGGCCCTGTAACACCCCACCTGGTGGGGTGCAACCTTGCACTTGCCACCCATGTAGCTGGGCCATCACAGCACCATGGGTCACCTCGGCACCCTTACACCCTGCCCAGAGTGGTGGCACTTTGCAGCTTCCACCCACATTGCAAGGCCATTACAGCTGCTGGGTGTCACTTCAGCCCCACCACACCCTGCCTGGTGCGGTGTCAACTCATGTGATTCACCCATGTGGTGAGGCCACCAGGGATATCAGGCCTCACCTCAGCCCAGGCACATCCACCCTGTGGGGTGCCACCTTACATGTGTAAATCATGTGGTGAGGCCGTCAGTGTTGCCAGGTCTCACCTCAGCCCAGGGACACCATGTGCGGCCTGGAGCCACTTCATGCATGCCACCCACATGGCAAGGCCATGATGGCCACAGGGTGTCACCTAGGATTATCAAACACAGCCCAACAGTGTACCACCTTGCGCATGCCATGCATGTGGTGATGCTGTCATGACCATCAGGTATCACCTTGAATTGGGCACATCCCATCAGGCAGGGTGCCATCTCGTGAGGGTCACCTGGGTTGCGAGCCTCTCTCGGCCACCACGTGGCACCTAGGCCCATGCACACCCCACCCACCAGAGTGCCATCTCACAAGGGTCACACTTGTGGCATGGCCCTCATGGCAACAGGCTGTCACCTAGGCCCAGGCACATCCAGCCCAACAGGATGCCACCACGCATGGGTCACCCATGTGGTGAGGCTGTAATGGCTGCCAGATGTCACCTCAGCTCAGTCACACCCTGCCCGGCAAAAAGCCACCTCACATGGGTCACCCGTGTTGAGAGGCTGTCACAACCACGGGGTGTCCATTGGCCCCATCACACCCTGCTGGCAGGGTGCCACATCATGCATACCACCCAAGTGCTGAGGTCATTATGGTCACAAGGTGTAACCTCGGTCCAGTAACACCCCACCCAGATGGGTGCACCCTTGCACTTGTCACACACATAGCTGCACCGTCAAAGCCACCGGGTGTCACCTAGACCCCCTCACATCCCACCTGCGGTGTGCCACTTTGCATGTGCCACCCATGTTGCAAGGCCATTATGGCTGCCAGATGTCACCTAAGATCCATCACACCCCACCTAGCAGGGTGCCACCTCACATCAGTCACCCACGTGCTGAGGCCATCAGGGCTGCCAGGTGTCACATCAACCTGGGCATATCCACCCAGTGGGGTGCCACCTCACATAGGTAACCCACGTGGCAAGTACATCATAGCTGCTGGCTGTCACCTCAGCCCAGGCACACGCCACCAGATGGGGAGCCACCTTGCACCTGTCACCCGAGTGGCAAGGCCATCACAGAAGCTGTGTTTGACCTTGGCCTGGGCACATGCCGCCTGGTGGGATGCCACCACACCAGGGTCACCTATGTGGTGAGGCTGACATTCCATTGGGTTTCACCTCAGCCCAGTCACACATCACCTGGGGGCTGCCACCTCGCATGGGTCACCCACATGTTGATGCCCTCATGAATGCTGGGATTCACTTTTGCCTGGGCACACACCAACTGGAGGAGTGCCACATACTGTGGTGCATCTGCCTGATGAGGCCTGCATGGCAGCTGGGTGTCACCTAGACCTGGTCACACCCCACCCATCATGGTGACACTTCGCACATGCCACCTGCATGGCGATGTGGTCAGGAGGCCGAGTTTCACCTCGGCTACTTCAAAACCTGCCCAGTGGGGAGCCACATCATGCAGGTGATGCACGTTGCAAGACCCTCATGGCCAGGGTGTCACTTAGGCCTGGTCACACCCCACGCCACAGAGTGCCATTTTACACATATCACGCATGAGGCAAGGCCGTAATGGTCACTGGGTGTCACCTCGGCCCAGTTACACACTGCCTGGCTGTGTGCCACCATGTGTGGGTCTCCCGTGTGGCTAGGCCTTCATGCCCACTGGGTTTCACCTAAGAACTGGCACAACCTGCCCAGCTGGGTGCAACCTCATGTGGGTCACCCACGTATTGAGGCCATAATGGAAGTGCGGTTTGACCTCGGCCTGGGCAAATCCCACCCAGAGGGATGCCACTCCACATGTGCCACCCGCATGGTGAGGCCATCATGGCCAGCAGGTGTCACCTCGGCCTTGGGACACTCTGCCCAGTGGAGAGCAACCTCATGCATGCCACCCTTGCGGTGAGGCCTTGTACAGGTCACCTGCATCGTGAGGCCATCACAGCCACCAGGTGTCACTTTGGCACAGTCATGTGCTGCCCAACAGGTTGCCACATCACACTGGTCACCCACGTGGTAAGGCTGTCATGGCCCCTGAGTGTCACCTTGGCCTGGGCACACCCAACCCGGTGGGGTGCCACCCATGTGGTGAGGCCATCACAGAACCTGTGTTTGACCTTGGCCCAGAAACACCTGCCCAGTGGGGTTCCAGCCTGCCAGGGTCACCCATGTGGTGAGGCCAACACACTGCCAGGTGTCACCTAGGCCTGGGCACACCTCACCTGGTGGGATGCTACATCTCATTGGTCACCCGCATGTTCAGGACATTACTGTGGCCTGGTGGAAACTCGGCCCCATCACTCCCTACCAGGTGGGGTGCTACCTCATACAGGCCACCCACATGGCAAGGCCGTCACAGCCACCAGGTGTCACCTCAGCCCCATTGCACTCCACCCATCAGGTGGCCACCTCACACGGGTCACCTGTGTGGCAAACCCATCATGGCCGCCAGGTGTCACTTCAGTCCTGTCAATCTCCACCAGGTCAGGTACCACCTCACATATGTCACCAGCATGGCAAGGTCATCATGACCATGGTGTGTCACCTCAGCCCCATGACACACCACCTGGCATGGTGAAACCTTGCATGAGCCACCCGCGTGGTGAGGACATCACAGCCACTGGGTGTCAAAATGGCCCAGACACACGCCTCATGGTGGAATGCCACCTCATGCAGGTCACCCATGTGGTGAGGCCGTCACAGCCACCATGTGTCACCTCGGCCCCAACTCTGCCAACCTGATGGGGTGCTACCTCACATGTGCCACCCACATGACAATGCAGTCACAGCCACTAGCTGTCACCTCATCCCCATGACACCACACCTGGTGGGGTGTCATCTCTTGCATGCCACCCATGTGATGAGGACACCACAGCCACCAGGTGTCACCTTAGCTCAATCACACTCTGTCCTCCAGTGTGTCACCTCATGCAAGCCACCCGTGTGGTGAGTCCATCACAGTCATCAGGTGTCACCTCAACCCAGGTGCACCTCGCCGTGTGCAATGCCACTTCGCACGAGTCACCTGAAATGTGAGGCCTTCATGGCTGCCAGGTGTCACCTAGGCCTGGGCACACCCCACCTGGTGGGATGCTACCTCTCATTGGTCACCTGCATGTTGAGGACATTACAGTGGCCTGGTGGAACCTCAGCCCCATCACTCCCTACCTGGTGGGGTTCTACCTCGTACATGCCAACCACATGGCAAGGCCATCACAGCCACAAGGTGTCACCTCAGCCTGGTCACACCCTCCCCAGTGGAGTGTCACCTTACACATGCCACCCATATTGCTCATCTGTCACATAAACCATGTGTCACCTCAACCTGGGTGCACCCCACCCAGCACTGGTAACCCACGTTGCAGGGCAATCATAGCAACCAGGTGTCACCTCAGCATGGGCACACCCCACCCAGCAGGATACCACCTCATGCGGGTCACCAGTGTGTTGAGGCCCTCACGGCCGCCATGTTTCACCTAGGCCTGGGCACACCCCACCCAGTGGGGTTTCAACTCATGAATGTCACCCATGTAGTGAGTCCTTCATGGCTGCTGGTTGTCACCTTGGCCCAGTCATACACCACCCAGTGGGATGCCACCACACAGCGGTAACCAGCATGGTGAGGCTGTCACAGCTGCCAGGTGTCATTTTGGCCCGTTCACACCACGCACAGCTGGGTGCCACCTCGTGCTAGCCACCCACGTGGCAAGTCATCTCAGCCACCATGTTTCACTTTGGCCCCATCACTCTAGGCCTGGTAGGGTGCGACCTCACATGTGCTACCCACATGGTGAGGCAGTAACGGCCATAGTGTTTTACCTCATCCCCATGACACCATGCCCAGTGGGGTGTCATCTCTTGTGTGCCATCCATGTGGCAAGCCCATCATGGCTGCCGGGTGTCACCTCAGCCCAATCACACCCTACCTGGCAGGGCTAACCTCACGCATGCCACCCACATTGCAAGTCCAATGTGGTCGCTGTGTCATGTCAACCCAGTCACAACACACCATGCAGGATTCCAAATCGCATGGGTCACCTGTGTTGTGAGGCCTTCACAGCCACTGAGTGTCTCCTCGGCCTGGGTACACCTTGCCCATTGGGATGTCACCTAGCATGTGCCACCCACATGGTGCAGCACTCACGGCCACCAATATTCAGCCGTGTCACTCTCTGCCCAGGAGAATGTCACCTCAACATGGCACCTGCATGGCAAGGTGGTCACACCGCTGGGTGTCACGTCTGCATGGTCACACCCCATCCCGCAGGTTGCCACCTGGCAAAGGTCAACTGCATGGTGAGGCTGTCATGGCTGCCAGATGTCTCCTCTGCCTGAGCACACACTGCCTGGTGGGGAGCCACCATGCACAGATCACCCACGTGATGAGGCCCTCACAGCTGCTGGGTGTCACCTTGGTTGCTTCACACACCACCCAGTGGGGTACCACCTCGTATGGGTCACCTGCATGGAGAAGCCATCACTGCCACTGGGTGACAGCTTAGCTCAGTCACACCATGTCTTGTGGGGAGCCACCTCACTTGGGTCACCCATGTGGTGAGGCTGTCATAGCCATGGGATGTCACCTTGACCCCTTCATAGCTTTCACAGCAGGGTGCCACCACGCTGGAGCCACCTAAGAGGCAAGGGATCATGACCACCATGTGTCATCTCAGCCACGTCACACCCCACCAGGCAAGGTGCTACCTCACCCATGTCACCAGCATGGTGAGGCTATCAAGGCCGCGAGGTGTCACCTAAGCCCACTCAGACACTGCCCGATGGGGTGCTACATAGTGCATGCTACTCACATGGCTAGGCCATCATGGCCACCGGGTATCACTTCAGCCCCGTCATTCCCCAACCTGCCAGGTGCCACCTTGATGTGCCACCCGCATAGCTAGGCAATCACACCACTAGGTGCCACCTTGTCCCTGTGACACCACACCTGGCACCATGTCATCTCTTGTGTGTCCCCCATGTAGTGAGGCCATCACGGCCACTGGGTGTCACCTCTTCCTGGTCAATACCCAGCTGCCAGGGTGTCAACTAGCATGTGCTTCCCTCAGGACGAGACCATCACAGCCACCAGGTGTCACCTCAGCCCGATCACACACTGCACAGTGGGGTGTCACCTGGTGCATGCCACCTGTGCTGCAAGTCTGTCTCGGTCAAAGTGTGTCACCTCAACCCGGGCATACCCCACCATGTGAGATGCCACCTCGCATGGTTACTCACGTTGTGAGCACCTCTATGCCACCAGATGTCACCTTGGCCTGGTTACACCCTGCCAGGCAGGGTGCCAGCTCATGTGGGTCACCCATGTGGTGAGGTCCTCATGGCCACTGGGCATCACCTTGGACCAGTCACACACCACCTAACGGGGTGCCACTTTGCAAGGGTCACCCATGTGATGTGGCTCTCACAGCTGCTGTGGATCACTTTGGCCTGCTCACACTGCAGCCTGCAGGGTGCAATCTCACACTTGCTACGATTGTGGTGAGGCTGTCATGGCCACCAGGTGTCACCTTGGCCTGGTCACAACCCACACAGCATGGTGCCACCTCTTGCAGGTCACCCATGTGGCAAGGCCATCACTGCTGCTGGGTGTCACCTCAGCTCGGTCACAACCTGCCAGCAGGAAGCCACCTAGTATAGGTCACCAGGGTTGCAAGGCTGTCACAGCCACAGGGTGTCCATTGACCCTATCGCACCTTGCCTGGCAGGGTGCTACCATGTGTGTGCCACCCAAGTGGTGAGGCCATCACAGACACCAGGTGCCACCTCGGCCCTGTAACACCCCACCTGGTGGGGTGCAACCTTGCACTTGCCACCCATGTAGCTGGGCCATCACAGCACCATGGGTCACCTCGGCACCCTTACACCCTGCCCAGAGCGGTGGCACTTTGCAGGTTCCACCCACATTGCAAGGCCATTACAGCTGCTGGGTGTCACTTCAGCCCCACCACACCCTGCCTGGTGGGGTGTCAACTCATGTGATTCACCCATGTGGTGAGGCCACCAGGGATATCAGGCCTCACCTCAGCCCAGGCACATCCACCCTGTGGGGTGCCACCTTACATGTGTAAGCCATGTGGTGAGGCCGTCAGTGTTGCCAGGTCTCACCTCAGCCCAGGGACACCATGTGCGGCCTGGAGCCACTTCATGCATGCCACCCACATGGCAAGGCCATGATGGCCACAGGGTGTCACCTAGGATTATCAAACACAGCCCAACAGTGTACCACCTTGCGCATGCCATGCATGTGGTGATGCTGTCATGACCATCAGGTATCACCTTGAATTGGGCACATCCCATCAGGCAGGGTGCCATCTCATGAGGGTCACCTGGGTTGCGAGGCCCTCTCAGCCACCAGTTGGCACCTAGGCCCATGCACACCCCACCCACCAGAGTGCCATCTCACAAGGGTCACACTTGTGGCATGGCCCTCATGGCAACAGGCTGTCACCTAGGCCCAGGCACATCCAGCCCAACAGGATGCCACCACGCATGGGTCACCCATGTGGTGAGGCTGTAATGGCTGCCAGATGTCACCTCAGCTCAGTCACACCCTGCCCGGCAAAAAGCCACCTCACATGGGTCACCCGTGTTGAGAGGCTGTCACAACCACGGGGTGTCCATTGGCCCCATCACACCCTGCTGGCAGGGTGCCACATCATGCATACCACCCAAGTGCTGAGGTCATTATGGTCACAAGGTGTAACCTCGGTCCAGTAACACGCCACCCAGATGGGTGCACCCTTGCACTTGTCACACACATAGCTGCACCGTCAAAGCCACTGGGTGTCACCTACACACCCTCACCACCCACCTGCAGTGTGCCACTTTGCATGTGCCACCCATGTTGCAAGGCCATTATGGCTGCCAGATGTCACCTCAGATCCATCACACCCCACCTAGCAGGGTGCCACCTCACATCAGTCACCCACGTGCTGAGGCCATCAGGGCTGCCAGGTGTCACATCAACCTGGGCATATCCACCCAGTGGGGTGCCACCTCACATAGGTAACCCACGTGGCAAGTACATCATAGCTGCTGGCTGTCACCTCAGCCCAGGCACATGCCACCTGATGGGGAGCCACCTTGCACCTGTCACCCGAGTGGCAAGGCCATCACAGAAGCTGTGTTTGACCTTGGCCTGGGCACATGCCGCCTGGTGGGATGCCACCACACCAGGGTCACCTATGTGGTGAGGCTGACATTCCATTGGGTTTCACCTCAGCCCACTCACACATCACCTGGGGGCTGCCACCTCGCATGGGTCACCCACATGTTGATGCCCTCATGAATGCTGGGATTCACTTGCGCCTGGGCACACACCAACTGGAGGAGTGCCACATACTGTGGTGCATCTGCCTGATGAGGCCTGCATGGCAGCTGGGTGTCACCTAGACCTGGTCACACCCCACCCATCACGGTGACACTTCGCACATGCCACCTGCATGGCGATGTGGTCAGGAGGCCGAGTTTCACCTCGGCTACTTCACACCCTGCCCAGTGGGGAGCCACATCATGCAGGTGATGCACGTGGCAAGACCCTCATGGCCAGGGTGTCACTTAGGCCTGGTCACACCCCACCCCACAGAGTGCCACTTTACACATATCACCCATGAGGCAAGGCCGTAATGGTCACTGGGGGTCACCTCGGCCCAGTTACACACTGCCTGGCTGTGTGCCACCATGTGTGGGTCTCCCGTGTGGCTAGGCCTTCATGCCCACTGGGTTTCACCTCAGAACTGGCACAACCTGCCCAGCTGGGTGCAACCTCATGTGGGTCACCCACGTATTGAGGCCATAATGGAAGTGGGGTTTGACCTCGGCCTGGGCAAATCCCACCCAGAGGGATGCCACTCCACATGTGCCATCTGCATGGTGAGGCCATCATGGCCAGCAGGTGTCACCTCGGCCTTGGGACACTCTGCCCAGTGGAGAGCAACCTCATGCATGCCACCCATGCGGTGAGGCCTTGTACAGGTCACCTGCATGGAGAGGCCATCACAGCCACCAGGTGTCACTTTGGCACAGTCATGTGCTGCCCAACAGGTTGCCACATCACACTGGTCACCCACGTGGTAAGGCTGTCATGTCCCCTGAGTGTCACCTTGGCCTGGGCACACCCAACCCAGTGGGGTGCCACCCATGTGGTGAGGCCATCACAGAACCTGTGTTTGACCTTGGCCCACAAACACCTGCCCAGTGGGGTTCCAGCCTGCCAGGGTCACCCATGTGGTGAGGCCAACACACTGCCAGGTGTCACCTAGGCCTGGGCACACCTCACCTGGTGGGATGCTACATCTCATTGGTCACCCGCATGTTCAGGACATTACTGTGGCCTGGTGGAAACTCGGCCCCATCACTCCCTACCTGGTGGGGTGCTACCTCATACAGGCCACCCACATGGCAAAGCCGTCACAGCCACCAGGTGTCACCTCATCCCCATTGCGCTCCACCCATCAGGTGGCCACCTCACACGGGTCACCTGTGTGGCAAACCCATCATGGCCGCCAGGTGTCACTTCAGTCCTGACAATCTCCACCAGGTCAGGTACCACCTCACATATGTCACCAGCATGGCAAGGTCATCATGACCATGGTGTGTCACCTCAGCCCCATGACACACCACCTGGCATGGTGAAACCTTGCATGAGCCACCCGCGTGGTGAGGACATCACAGCCACTGGGTGTCAAAATGGCCCAGACACACGCCTCATGGTGGAATGCCACCTCATGCAGGTCACCCATGTGGTGAGGCCGTCACAGCCACCATGTGTCACCTCGGCCCCAACTCTGCCAACCTGATGGGGTGCTACCTCACATGTGCCACCCACATGACAATGCAGTCACAGCCACTAGCTGTCACCTCATCCCCATGACACCACACCTGGTGGGGTGTCATCTCTTGCATGCCACCCATGTGATGAGGACACCACAGCCACCAGGTGTCACCTTAGCTCAATCACACTCTGTCCTCCAGTGTGTCACCTCATGCAAGCCACCCGTGTGGTGAGTCCATCACAGTCATCAGGTGTCACCTCAACCCAGGTGCACCTCGCCGTGTGCAATGCCACTTCGCACGAGTCACCTGAAATGTGAGGCCATCATGGCTGCCAGGTGTCACCTAGGCCTGGGCACACCCCACCTGGTGGGATGCTACCTCTCATTGGTCACCCGCATGTTGAGGACATTACAGTGGCCTGGTGGAACCTCGGCCCCATCACTCCCTACCTGGTGGGGTGCTACCTCGTACATGCCAACCACATGGCAAGGCCATCACAGCCACAAGGTGTCACCTCAGCCTGGTCACACCCTCCCCAGTGGAGTGTCACCTTACACATGCCACCCATATTGCTCATCTGTCACATAAACCATGTGTCACCTCAACCTGGGTGCACCCCACCCAGCACTGGTAACCCACGTTGCAGGGCAATCATAGCAACCAGGTGTCACCTCGGCATGGGCACACCCCACCCAGCAGGATACCACCTCATGCGGGTCACCAGTGTGTTGAGGCCCTCACGGCCGCCA